>NW_026961152.1:0-50687 GCF_963924245.1 Chroicocephalus ridibundus | reverse complement strand
AGAGACACTGAGAACAAGCTCGACAATTCCCTCCTGGCACTTTCCCTGTAGGAGATACCGCAAGACGTTTCTGTAGATTGGGCACAGCGCTCTGCAGGGTGTTAGCAGAGACTTTCCCGGGACAGTGAAACCCTATGTCAGAGACACTGAGAAGAAGCCCAATGTTCCCTCCAGGCACTTTCAGTGTGGGTGCCTTCTCCACGTGGTTCCTGGTTTCCCTGCAGCGCTGAAGAGAATGTTAGCAAAGAGGTAACCGGCACAGCGAAAACAGTACTCAAAGACAGGGAGAGCAAGCTCTCTCTTGGCACTTGGATGTGGGACATACAGCGAGATGTTTGCTGCTTTTGCGTTTGGCTGTTGGGAGATTTACAGCACAAAGATATCTAGTTGATTTGAAGCAGTTCCGAGAAAGTCTAAACATAATCGCCACTTCTCCCTCCTGGCACTTTCCATGTGGGAGATATAGCAGGATGTATATTGGTTTTGAGGACAACTCAATGGACAGTGTAGGGAGAAAAGTTCCTGGCTCCTTGAATGCCGTTCCTGGAGACACTGCGATCAATGTGGGAGATATGTCAAGATGTGTGTTGGTTTTGAGGACGGCTCTCTGGAGAGTCTTAGCAAAGAGGTCACAGGGATAATCAGAGCAATTCTCAGAGACACTGAGAACAAGCTCGACAATTCCCTCCTGGCACTTTCCCTGTAGGAGATACCGCAAGACGTTTCTGTAGATTGGGCACAGCGCTCTGCAGGGTGTTAGCAGAGACTTTCCCGGGACAGTGAAACCCTATGTCAGAGACACTGAGAAGAAGCCCCATGTTCCCTCCAGGCACTTTCAGTGTGGGTGCCTTCTCCACGTGGTTCCTGGTTTCCCTGCAGCGCTGAAGAGAATGTTAGCAAAGAGGTAACCGGCACAGCGAAAACAGTACTCAAAGACAGGGAGAGCAAGCTCTCTCTTGGCACTTTGGATGTGGGACATACAGCGAGATGTTTGCTGCTTTTGCGTTTGGCTGTTGGGAGATTTACAGCACAAAGATATCTAGTTGATTTGAAGCAGTTCCGAGAAAGTCTAAACATAATCGCCACTTCTCCCTCCTGGCACTTTCCATGTGGGAGATATAGCAGGATGTATATTGGTTTTGAGGACAACTCAATGGACAGTGTAGGGAGAAAAGTTCCTGGCTCCTTGAATGCCGTTCCTGGAGACACTGCGATCAATGAGGGAGATATGTCAAGATGTGTGTTGGTTTTGAGGACGGCTCTCTGGAGAGTCTTAGCAAAGAGGTCACAGGGATAATCAGAGCAATTCTCAGAGACACTGAGAACAAGATGGACAGTTCCCTCCTGGCACTTTCCCTGTAGGAGATACCGCAAGACGTTTCTGTAGATTGGGCACAGCGCTCTGCAGGGTGTTAGCAGAGACTTTCCCGGGACAGTGAAACCCTATGTCAGAGACACTGAGAAGAAGCCCCAATGTTCCCTCCAGGCACTTTCAGTGTGGGTGCCTTCTCCACGTGGTTCCTGGTTTCCCTGCAGCGCTGAAGAGAATGTTAGCAAAGAGGTAACCGGGACAGTGAAAACAGTACTCAAAGACAGGGAGAGCAAGCTCTCTCTTGGCACTTTGGATGTGGGACATACAGCGAGATGTTTGCTGCTTTTGCGTTTGGCTGTTGGGAGATTTACAGCACAAAGATATCTAGTTGATTTGAAGCAGTTCCGAGAAAGTCTAAACATAATCGCCACTTCTCCCTCCTGGCACTTTCCATGTGGGAGATATAGCAGGATGTATATTGGTTTTGAGGACAACTCAATGGAGAGTGTAGGGAGAAAAGTTCCTGGCTCCTTGAATGCCGTTCCTGGAGACACTGCGATCAATGAGGGAGATATGTCAAGATGTGTGTTTGTTTTGAGGACGGCTCTCTGGAGAGTCTTAGCAAAGAGGTCACAGGATAATCAGAGCAATTCTCAGAGACACTGAGAACAAGCTCGACAATTCCCTCCTGGCACTTTCCCTGTAGGAGATACCGCAAGACGTTTCTGTAGATTGGGCACAGCGCTCTGCAGGGTGTTAGCAGAGACTTTCCCGGGACAGTGAAACCCTATGTCAGAGACACTGAGAAGAAGCCCCAATGTTCCCTCCAGGCACTTTCAGTGTGGGTGCCTTCTCCACGTGGTTCCTGGTTTCCCTGCAGCGCTGAAGAGAATGTTAGCAAAGAGGTAACCGGCACAGCGAAAACAGTACTCAAAGACAGGGAGAGCAAGCTCTCTCTTGGCACTTTGGATGTGGGACATACAGCGAGATGTTTGCTGCTTTTGCGTTTGGCTGTTGGGAGATTTACAGCACAAAGATATCTAGTTGATTTGAAGCAGTTCCCGAGAAAGTCTAAACATAATCGCCACTTCTCCCTCCTGGCACTTTCCATGTGGGAGATATAGCAGGATGTATATTGGTTTTGAGGACAACTCAATGGACAGTGTAGGGAGAAAAGTTCCTGGCTCCTTGAATGCCGTTCCTGGAGACACTGCGATCAATGAGGGAGATATGTCAAGATGTGTGTTGGTTTTGAGGACGGCTCTCTGGAGAGTCTTAGCAAAGAGGTCACAGGGATAATCAGAGCAATTCTCAGAGACACTGAGAACAAGCTCGACAATTCCCTCCTGGCACTTTCCCTGTAGGAGATACCGCAAGACGTTTCTGTAGATTGGGCACAGCGCTCTGCAGGGTGTTAGCAGAGACTTTCCCGGGACAGTGAAACCCTATGTCAGAGACACTGAGAAGAAGCCCCAATGTTCCCTCCAGGCACTTTCAGTGTGGGTGCCTTCTCCACGTGGTTCCTGGTTTCCTGCAGCGCTGAAGAGAATGTTAGCAAAGAGGTAACCGGCACAGCGAAAACAGTACTCAAAGACAGGGAGAGCAAGCTCTCTCTTGGCACTTTGGATGTGGGACATACAGCGAGATGTTTGCTGCTTTTGCGTTTGGCTGTTGGGAGATTTACAGCACAAAGATATCTAGTTGATTTGAAGCAGTTCCGAGAAAGTCTAAACATAATCGCCACTTCTCCCTCCTGGCACTTTCCATGTGGGAGATATAGCAGGATGTATATTGGTTTTGAGGACAACTCAATGGACAGTGTAGGGAGAAAAGTTCCTGGCTCCTTGAATGCCGTTCCTGGAGACACTGCGATCAATGTGGGGAGATATGTCAAGATGTGTGTTTGTTTTGAGGACGGCTCTCTGGAGAGTCTTAGCAAAGAGGTCACAGGGATAATCAGAGCAATTCTCAGAGACACTGAGAACAAGATGGACAGTTCCCTCCTGGCACTTTCCCTGTAGGAGATACCGCAAGACGTTTCTGTAGATTGGGCACAGCGCTCTGCAGGGTGTTAGCAGAGACTTTCCCGGGACAGTGAAACCCTATGTCAGAGACACTGAGAAGAAGCCCCAATGTTCCCTCCAGGCACTTTCAGTGTGGGTGCCTTCTCCACGTGGTTCCTGGTTTCCCTGCAGCGCTGAAGAGAATGTTAGCAAAGAGGTAACCGGCACAGCGAAAACAGTACTCAAAGACAGGGAGAGCAAGCTCTCTCTTGGCACTTTGGATGTGGGACATACAGCGAGATGTTTGCTGCTTTTGCGTTTGGCTGTTGGGAGATTTACAGCACAAAGATATCTAGTTGATTTGAAGCAGTTCCGAGAAAGTCTAAACATAATCGCCACTTCTCCCTCCTGGCACTTTCCATGTGGGAGATATAGCAGGATGTATATTGGTTTTGAGGACAACTCAATGGACAGTGTAGGGAGAAAAGTTCCTGGCTCCTTGAATGCCGTTCTGGAGACACTGCGATCAATGAGGGAGATATGTCAAGATGTGTGTTGGTTTTGAGGACGGCTCTCTGGAGAGTCTTAGCAAAGAGGTCACAGGGATAATCAGAGCAATTCTCAGAGACACTGAGAACAAGATGGACAGTTCCCTCCTGGCACTTTCCCTGTAGGAGATACCGCAAGACGTTTCTGTAGATTGGGCACAGCGCTCTGCAGGGTGTTAGCAGAGACTTTCCCGGGACAGTGAAACCCTATGTCAGAGACACTGAGAAGAAGCCCCAATGTTCCCTCCAGGCACTTTCAGTGTGGGTGCCTTCTCCACGTGGTTCCTGGTTTCCCTGCAGCGCTGAAGAGAATGTTAGCAAAGAGGTAACCGGCACAGCGAAAACAGTACTCAAAGACAGGGAGAGCAAGCTCTCTCTTGGCACTTTGGATGTGGGACATACAGCGAGATGTTTGCTGCTTTTGCGTTTGGCTGTTGGGAGATTTACAGCACAAAGATATCTAGTTGATTTGAAGCAGTTCCGAGAAAGTCTAAACATAATCGCCACTTCTCCCTCCTGGCACTTTCCATGTGGGAGATATAGCAGGATGTATATTGGTTTTGAGGACAACTCAATGGACAGTGTAGGGAGAAAAGTTCCTGGCTCCTTGAATGCCGTTCCTGGAGACACTGCGATCAATGAGGGAGATATGTCAAGATGTGTGTTGGTTTTGAGGACGGCTCTCTGGAGAGTCTTAGCAAAGAGGTCACAGGATAATCAGAGCAATTCTCAGAGACACTGAGAACAAGCTCGACAATTCCCTCCTGGCACTTTCCCTGTAGGAGATACCGCAAGACGTTTCTGTAGATTGGGCACAGCGCTCTGCAGGGTGTTAGCAGAGACTTTCCCGGGACAGTGAAACCCTATGTCAGAGACACTGAGAAGAAGCCCCAATGTTCCCTCCAGGCACTTTCAGTGTGGGTGCCTTCTCCACGTGGTTCCTGGTTTCCCTGCAGCGCTGAAGAGAATGTTAGCAAAGAGGTAACCGGCACAGCGAAAACAGTACTCAAAGACAGGGAGAGCAAGCTCTCTCTTGGCACTTTGGATGTGGGACATACAGCGAGATGTTTGCTGCTTTTGCGTTTGGCTGTTGGGAGATTTACAGCACAAAGATATCTAGTTGATTTGAAGCAGTTCCGAGAAAGTCTAAACATAATCGCCACTTCTCCCTCCTGGCACTTTCCATGTGGGAGATATAGCAGGATGTATATTGGTTTTGAGGACAACTCAATGGACAGTGTAGGGAGAAAAGTTCCTGGCTCCTTGAATGCCGTTCCTGGAGACACTGCGATCAATGTGGGAGATATGTCAAGATGTGTGTTTGTTTTGAGGACGGCTCTCTGGAGAGTCTTAGCAAAGAGGTCACAGGGATAATCAGAGCAATTCTCAGAGACACTGAGAACAAGATGGACAGTTCCCTCCTGGCACTTTCCCTGTAGGAGATACCGCAAGACGTTTCTGTAGATTGGGCACAGCGCTCTGCAGGGTGTTAGCAGAGACTTTCCCGGGACAGTGAAACCCTATGTCAGAGACACTGAGAAGAAGCCCCAATGTTCCCTCCAGGCACTTTCAGTGTGGGTGCCTTCTCCACGTGGTTCCTGGTTTCCCTGCAGCGCTGAAGAGAATGTTAGCAAAGAGGTAACCGGCACAGCGAAAACAGTACTCAAAGACAGGGAGAGCAAGCTCTCTCTTGGCACTTTGGATGTGGGACATACAGCGAGATGTTTGCTGCTTTTGCGTTTGGCTGTTGGGAGATTTACAGCACAAAGATATCTAGTTGATTTGAAGCAGTTCCGAGAAAGTCTAAACATAATCGCCACTTCTCCCTCCTGGCACTTTCCATGTGGGAGATATAGCAGGATGTATATTGGTTTTGAGGACAACTCAATGGACAGTGTAGGGAGAAAAGTTCCTGGCTCCTTGAATGCCGTTCCTGGAGACACTGCGATCAATGAGGGAGATATGTCAAGATGTGTGTTGGTTTTGAGGACGGCTCTCTGGAGAGTCTTAGCAAAGAGGTCACAGGGGATAATCAGAGCAATTCTCAGAGACACTGAGAACAAGATGGACAGTTCCCTCCTGGCACTTTCCCTGTAGGAGATACCGCAAGACGTTTCTGTAGATTGGGCACAGCGCTCTGCAGGGTGTTAGCAGAGACTTTCCCGGGACAGTGAAACCCTATGTCAGAGACACTGAGAAGAAGCCCCAATGTTCCCTCCAGGCACTTTCAGTGTGGGTGCCTTCTCCACGTGGTTCCTGGTTTCCCTGCAGCGCTGAAGAGAATGTTAGCAAAGAGGTAACCGGCACAGCGAAAACAGTACTCAAAGACAGGGAGAGCAAGCTCTCTCTTGGCACTTTGGATGTGGGACATACAGCGAGATGTTTGCTGCTTTTGCGTTTGGCTGTTGGGAGATTTACAGCACAAAGATATCTAGTTGATTTGAAGCAGTTCCGAGAAAGTCTAAACATAATCGCCACTTCTCCCTCCTGGCACTTTCCATGTGGGAGATATAGCAGGATGTATATTGGTTTTGAGGACAACTCAATGGACAGTGTAGGGAGAAAAGTTCCTGGCTCCTTGAATGCCGTTCCTGGAGACACTGCGATCAATGAGGGAGATATGTCAAGATGTGTGTTGGTTTTGAGGACGGCTCTCTGGAGAGTCTTAGCAAAGAGGTCACAGGGATAATCAGAGCAATTCTCAGAGACACTGAGAACAAGATGGACAGTTCCCTCCTGGCACTTTCCCTGTAGGAGATACCGCAAGACGTTTCTGTAGATTGGGCACAGCGCTCTGCAGGGTGTTAGCAGAGACTTTCCCGGGACAGTGAAACCCTATGTCAGAGACACTGAGAAGAAGCCCCAGTGTTCCCTCCAGGCACTTTCAGTGTGGGTGCCTTCTCCACGTGGTTCCTGGTTTCCCTGCAGCGCTGAAGAGAATGTTAGCAAAGAGGTAACCGGCACAGCGAAAACAGTACTCAAAGACAGGGAGAGCAAGCTCTCTCTTGGCACTTTGGATGTGGGACATACAGCGAGATGTTTGCTGCTTTTGCGTTTGGCTGTTGGGAGATTTACAGCACAAAGATATCTAGTTGATTTGAAGCAGTTCCGAGAAAGTCTAAACATAATCGCCACTTCTCCCTCCTGGCACTTTCCATGTGGGAGATATAGCAGGATGTATATTGGTTTTGAGGACAACTCAATGGACAGTGTAGGGAGAAAAGTTCCTGGCTCCTTGAATGCCGTTCCTGGAGACACTGCGATCAATGTGGGAGATATGTCAAGATGTGTGTTGGTTTTGAGGACGGCTCTCTGGAGAGTCTTAGCAAAGAGGTCACAGGGATAATCAGAGCAATTCTCAGAGACACTGAGAACAAGCTCGACAATTCCCTCCTGGCACTTTCCCTGTAGGAGATACCGCAAGACGTTTCTGTAGATTGGGCACAGCGCTCTGCAGGGTGTTAGCAGAGACTTTCCCGGGACAGTGGAAACCCTATGTCAGAGACACTGAGAAGAAGCCCAATGTTCCCTCCAGGCACTTTCAGTGTGGGTGCCTTCTCCACGTGGTTCCTGGTTTCCCTGCAGCGCTGAAGAGAATGTTAGCAAAGAGGTAACCGGCACAGCGAAAACAGTACTCAAAGACAGGGAGAGCAAGCTCTCTCTTGGCACTTTGGATGTGGGACATACAGCGAGATGTTTGCTGCTTTTGCGTTTGGCTGTTGGAGATTTACAGCACAAAGATATCTAGTTGATTTGAAGCAGTTCCGAGAAAGTCTAAACATAATCGCCACTTCTCCCTCCTGGCACTTTCCATGTGGGAGATATAGCAGGATGTATATTGGTTTTGAGGACAACTCAATGGACAGTGTAGGGAGAAAAGTTCCTGGCTCCTTGAATGCCGTTCCTGGAGACACTGCGATCAATGAGGGAGATATGTCAAGATGTGTGTTGGTTTTGAGGACGGCTCTCTGGAGAGTCTTAGCAAAGAGGTCACAGGGATAATCAGAGCAATTCTCAGAGACACTGAGAACAAGATGGACAGTTCCCTCCTGGCACTTTCCCTGTAGGAGATACCGCAAGACGTTTCTGTAGATTGGGCACAGCGCTCTGCAGGGTGTTAGCAGAGACTTTCCCGGGACAGTGAAACCCTATGTCAGAGACACTGAGAAGAAGCCCCAATGTTCCCTCCAGGCACTTTCAGTGTGGGTGCCTTCTCCACGTGGTTCCTGGTTTCCCTGCAGCGCTGAAGAGAATGTTAGCAAAGAGGTAACCGGGACAGTGAAAACAGTACTCAAAGACAGGGAGAGCAAGCTCTCTCTTGGCACTTTGGATGTGGGACATACAGCGAGATGTTTGCTGCTTTTGCGTTTGGCTGTTGGGAGATTTACAGCACAAAGATATCTAGTTGATTTGAAGCAGTTCCGAGAAAGTCTAAACATAATCGCCACTTCTCCCTCCTGGCACTTTCCATGTGGGAGATATAGCAGGATGTATATTGGTTTTGAGGACAACTCAATGGACAGTGTAGGGAGAAAAGTTCCTGGCTCCTTGAATGCCGTTCCTGGAGACACTGCGATCAATGAGGGAGATATGTCAAGATGTGTGTTGGTTTTGAGGACGGCTCTCTGGAGAGTCTTAGCAAAGAGGTCACAGGGATAATCAGAGCAATTCTCAGAGACACTGAGAACAAGATGGACAGTTCCCTCCTGGCACTTTCCCTGTAGGAGATACCGCAAGACGTTTCTGTAGATTGGGCACAGCGCTCTGCAGGGTGTTAGCAGAGACTTTCCCGGGACAGTGAAACCCTATGTCAGAGACACTGAGAAGAAGCCCCAATGTTCCCTCCAGGCACTTTCAGTGTGGGTGCCTTCTCCACGTGGTTCCTGGTTTCCCTGCAGCGCTGAAGAGAATGTTAGCAAAGAGGTAACCGGCACAGCGAAAACAGTACTCAAAGACAGGGAGAGCAAGCTCTCTCTTGGCACTTTGGATGTGGGACATACAGCGAGATGTTTGCTGCTTTTGCGTTTGGCTGTTGGGAGATTTACAGCACAAAGATATCTAGTTGATTTGAAGCAGTTCCGAGAAAGTCTAAACATAATCGCCACTTCTCCCTCCTGGCACTTTCCATGTGGGAGATATAGCAGGATGTATATTGGTTTTGAGGACAACTCAATGGACAGTGTAGGGAGAAAAGTTCCTGGCTCCTTGAATGCCGTTCCTGGAGACACTGCGATCAATGAGGGAGATATGTCAAGATGTGTGTTGGTTTTGAGGACGGCTCTCTGGAGAGTCTTAGCAAAGAGGTCACAGGGATAATCAGAGCAATTCTCAGAGACACTGAGAACAAGATGGACAGTTCCCTCCTGGCACTTTCCCTGTAGGAGATACCGCAAGACGTTTCTGTAGATTGGGCACAGCGCTCTGCAGGGTGTTAGCAGAGACTTTCCCGGGACAGTGAAACCCTATGTCAGAGACACTGAGAAGAAGCCCCAATGTTCCCTCCAGGCACTTTCAGTGTGGGTGCCTTCTCCACGTGGTTCCTGGTTTCCCTGCAGCGCTGAAGAGAATGTTAGCAAAGAGGTAACCGGCACAGCGAAAACAGTACTCAAAGACAGGGAGAGCAAGCTCTCTCTTGGCACTTTGGATGTGGGACATACAGCGAGATGTTTGCTGCTTTTGCGTTTGGCTGTTGGGAGATTTACAGCACAAAGATATCTAGTTGATTTGAAGCAGTTCCGAGAAAGTCTAAACATAATCGCCACTTCTCCCTCCTGGCACTTTCCATGTGGGAGATATAGCAGGATGTATATTGGTTTTGAGGACAACTCAATGGACAGTGTAGGGAGAAAAGTTCCTGGCTCCTTGAATGCCGTTCCTGGAGACACTGCGATCAATGAGGGAGATATGTCAAGATGTGTGTTGGTTTTGAGGACGGCTCTCTGGAGAGTCTTAGCAAAGAGGTCACAGGGATAATCAGAGCAATTCTCAGAGACACTGAGAACAAGATGGACAGTTCCCTCCTGGCACTTTCCCTGTAGGAGATACCGCAAGACGTTTCTGTAGATTGGGCACAGCGCTCTGCAGGGTGTTAGCAGAGACTTTCCCGGGACAGTGAAACCCTATGTCAGAGACACTGAGAAGAAGCCCCAATGTTCCCTCCAGGCACTTTCAGTGTGGGTGCCTTCTCCACGTGGTTCCTGGTTTCCCTGCAGCGCTGAAGAGAATGTTAGCAAAGAGGTAACCGGGACAGTGAAAACAGTACTCAAAGACAGGGAGAGCAAGCTCTCTCTTGGCACTTTGGATGTGGGACATACAGCGAGATGTTTGCTGCTTTTGCGTTTGGCTGTTGGGAGATTTACAGCACAAAGATATCTAGTTGATTTGAAGCAGTTCCGAGAAAGTCTAAACATAATCGCCACTTCTCCCTCCTGGCACTTTCCATGTGGGAGATATAGCAGGATGTATATTGGTTTTGAGGACAACTCAATGGACAGTGTAGGGAGAAAAGTTCCTGGCTCCTTGAATGCCGTTCCTGGAGACACTGCGATCAATGAGGGAGATATGTCAAGATGTGTGTTGGTTTTGAGGACGGCTCTCTGGAGAGTCTTAGCAAAGAGGTCACAGGGATAATCAGAGCAATTCTCAGAGACACTGAGAACAAGATGGACAGTTCCCTCCTGGCACTTTCCCTGTAGGAGATACCGCAAGACGTTTCTGTAGATTGGGCACAGCGCTCTGCAGGGTGTTAGCAGAGACTTTCCCGGGACAGTGAAACCCTATGTCAGAGACACTGAGAAGAAGCCCCAATGTTCCCTCCAGGCACTTTCAGTGTGGGTGCCTTCTCCACGTGGTTCCTGGTTTCCCTGCAGCGCTGAAGAGAATGTTAGCAAAGAGGTAACCGGCACAGCGAAAACAGTACTCAAAGACAGGGAGAGCAAGCTCTCTCTTGGCACTTTGGATGTGGGACATACAGCGAGATGTTTGCTGCTTTTGCGTTTGGCTGTTGGGAGATTTACAGCACAAAGATATCTAGTTGATTTGAAGCAGTTCCGAGAAAGTCTAAACATAATCGCCACTTCTCCCTCCTGGCACTTTCCATGTGGGAGATATAGCAGGATGTATATTGGTTTTGAGGACAACTCAATGGACAGTGTAGGGAGAAAAGTTCCTGGCTCCTTGAATGCCGTTCCTGGAGACACTGCGATCAATGAGGGAGATATGTCAAGATGTGTGTTGGTTTTGAGGACGGCTCTCTGGAGAGTCTTAGCAAAGAGGTCACAGGGATAATCAGAGCAATTCTCAGAGACACTGAGAACAAGATGGACAGTTCCCTCCTGGCACTTTCCCTGTAGGAGATACCGCAAGACGTTTCTGTAGATTGGGCACAGCGCTCTGCAGGGTGTTAGCAGAGACTTTCCCGGGACAGTGAAACCCTATGTCAGAGACACTGAGAAGAAGCCCCAATGTTCCCTCCAGGCACTTTCAGTGTGGGTGCCTTCTCCACGTGGTTCCTGGTTTCCCTGCAGCGCTGAAGAGAATGTTAGCAAAGAGGTAACCGGCACAGCGAAAACAGTACTCAAAGACAGGGAGAGCAAGCTCTCTCTTGGCACTTTGGATGTGGGACATACAGCGAGATGTTTGCTGCTTTTGCGTTTGGCTGTTGGGAGATTTACAGCACAAAGATATCTAGTTGATTTGAAGCAGTTCCGAGAAAGTCTAAACATAATCGCCACTTCTCCCTCCTGGCACTTTCCATGTGGGAGATATAGCAGGATGTATATTGGTTTTGAGGACAACTCAATGGACAGTGTAGGGAGAAAAGTTCCTGGCTCCTTGAATGCCGTTCCTGGAGACACTGCGATCAATGAGGGAGATATGTCAAGATGTGTGTTGGTTTTGAGGACGGCTCTCTGGAGAGTCTTAGCAAAGAGGTCACAGGGATAATCAGAGCAATTCTCAGAGACACTGAGAACAAGCTCGACAATTCCCTCCTGGCACTTTCCCTGTAGGAGATACCGCAAGACGTTTCTGTAGATTGGGCACAGCGCTCTGCAGGGTGTTAGCAGAGACTTTCCCGGGACAGTGAAACCCTATGTCAGAGACACTGAGAAGAAGCCCCAATGTTCCCTCCAGGCACTTTCAGTGTGGGTGCCTTCTCCACGTGGTTCCTGGTTTCCCTGCAGCGCTGAAGAGAATGTTAGCAAAGAGGTAACCGGCACAGCGAAAACAGTACTCAAAGACAGGGAGAGCAAGCTCTCTCTTGGCACTTTGGATGTGGGACATACAGCGAGATGTTTGCTGCTTTTGCGTTTGGCTGTTGGGAGATTTACAGCACAAAGATATCTAGTTGATTTGAAGCAGTTCCGAGAAAGTCTAAACATAATCGCCACTTCTCCCTCCTGGCACTTTCCATGTGGGAGATATAGCAGGATGTATATTGGTTTTGAGGACAACTCAATGGACAGTGTAGGGAGAAAAGTTCCTGGCTCCTTGAATGCCGTTCCTGGAGACACTGCGATCAATGTGGGAGATATGTCAAGATGTGTGTTGGTTTTGAGGACGGCTCTCTGGAGAGTCTTAGCAAAGAGGTCACAGGGATAATCAGAGCAATTCTCAGAGACACTGAGAACAAGATGGACAGTTCCCTCCTGGCACTTTCCCTGTAGGAGATACCGCAAGACGTTTCTGTAGATTGGGCACAGCGCTCTGCAGGGTGTTAGCAGAGACTTTCCCGGGACAGTGAAACCCTATGTCAGAGACACTGAGAAGAAGCCCCAATGTTCCCTCCAGGCACTTTCAGTGTGGGTGCCTTCTCCACGTGGTTCCTGGTTTCCCTGCAGCGCTGAAGAGAATGTTAGCAAAGAGGTAACCGGCACAGCGAAAACAGTACTCAAAGACAGGGAGAGCAAGCTCTCTCTTGGCACTTTGGATGTGGGACATACAGCGAGATGTTTGCTGCTTTTGCGTTTGGCTGTTGGGCGATTTACAGCACAAAGATATCTAGTTGATTTGAAGCAGTTCCGAGAAAGTCTAAACATAATCGCCACTTCTCCCTCCTGGCACTTTCCATGTGGGAGATATAGCAGGATGTATATTGGTTTTGAGGACAACTCAATGGAGAGTGTAGGGAGAAAAGTTCCTGGCTCCTTGAATGCCGTTCCTGGAGACACTGCGATCAATGAGGGAGATATGTCAAGATGTGTGTTGGTTTTGAGGACGGCTCTCTGGAGAGTCTTAGCAAAGAGGTCACAGGGATAATCAGAGCAATTCTCAGAGACACTGAGAACAAGCTCGACAATTACCTCCTGGCACTTTCCCTGTAGGAGATACCGCAAGACGTTTCTGTAGATTGGGCACAGCGCTCTGCAGGGTGTTAGCAGAGACTTTCCCGGGACAGTGAAACCCTATGTCAGAGACACTGAGAAGAAGCCCCAATGTTCCCTCCAGGCACTTTCAGTGTGGGTGCCTTCTCCACGTGGTTCCTGGTTTCCCTGCAGCGCTGAAGAGAATGTTAGCAAAGAGGTAACCGGCACAGCGAAAACAGTACTCAAAGACAGGGAGAGCAAGCTCTCTCTTGGCACTTTGGATGTGGGACATACAGCGAGATGTTTGCTGCTTTTGCGTTTGGCTGTTGGGAGATTTACAGCACAAAGATATCTAGTTGATTTGAAGCAGTTCCGAGAAAGTCTAAACATAATCGCCACTTCTCCCTCCTGGCACTTTCCATGTGGGAGATATAGCAGGATGTATATTGGTTTTGAGGACAACTCAATGGACAGTGTAGGGAGAAAAGTTCCTGGCTCCTTGAATGCCGTTCCTGGAGACACTGCGATCAATGAGGGAGATATGTCAAGATGTGTGTTGGTTTTGAGGACGGCTCTCTGGAGAGTCTTAGCAAAGAGGTCACAGGGATAATCAGAGCAATTCTCAGAGACACTGAGAACAAGATGGACAGTTCCCTCCTGGCACTTTCCCTGTAGGAGATACCGCAAGACGTTTCTGTAGATTGGGCACAGCGCTCTGCAGGGTGTTAGCAGAGACTTTCCCGGGACAGTGAAACCCTATGTCAGAGACACTGAGAAGAAGCCCCAATGTTCCCTCCAGGCACTTTCAGTGTGGGTGCCTTCTCCACGTGGTTCCTGGTTTCCCTGCAGCGCTGAAGAGAATGTTAGCAAAGAGGTAACCGGCACAGCGAAAACAGTACTCAAAGACAGGGAGAGCAAGCTCTCTCTTGGCACTTTGGATGTGGGACATACAGCGAGATGTTTGCTGCTTTTGCGTTTGGCTGTTGGGAGATTTACAGCACAAAGATATCTAGTTGATTTGAAGCAGTTCCGAGAAAGTCTAAACATAATCGCCACTTCTCCCTCCTGGCACTTTCCATGTGGGAGATATAGCAGGATGTATATTGGTTTTGAGGACAACTCAATGGACAGTGTAGGGAGAAAAGTTCCTGGCTCCTTGAATGCCGTTCCTGGAGACACTGCGATCAATGAGGGAGATATGTCAAGATGTGTGTTTGTTTTGAGGACGGCTCTCTGGAGAGTCTTAGCAAAGAGGTCACAGGGATAATCAGAGCAATTCTCAGAGACACTGAGAACAAGCTCGACAATTCCCTCCTGGCACTTTCCCTGTAGGAGATACCGCAAGACGTTTCTGTAGATTGGGCACAGCGCTCTGCAGGGTGTTAGCAGAGACTTTCCCGGGACAGTGAAACCCTATGTCAGAGACACTGAGAAGAAGCCCCAATGTTCCCTCCAGGCACTTTCAGTGTGGGTGCCTTCTCCACGTGGTTCCTGGTTTCCCTGCAGCGCTGAAGAGAATGTTAGCAAAGAGGTAACCGGCACAGCGAAAACAGTACTCAAAGACAGGGAGAGCAAGCTCTCTCTTGGCACTTTGGATGTGGGACATACAGCGAGATGTTTGCTGCTTTTGCGTTTGGCTGTTGGGAGATTTACAGCACAAAGATATCTAGTTGATTTGAAGCAGTTCCGAGAAAGTCTAAACATAATCGCCACTTCTCCCTCCTGGCACTTTCCATGTGGGAGATATAGCAGGATGTATATTGGTTTTGAGGACAACTCAATGGACAGTGTAGGGAGAAAAGTTCCTGGCTCCTTGAATGCCGTTCCTGGAGACACTGCGATCAATGAGGGAGATATGTCAAGATGTGTGTTGGTTTTGAGGACGGCTCTCTGGAGAGTCTTAGCAAAGAGGTCACAGGGATAATCAGAGCAATTCTCAGAGACACTGAGAACAAGCTCGACAATTCCCTCCTGGCACTTTCCCTGTAGGAGATACCGCAAGACGTTTCTGTAGATTGGGCACAGCGCTCTGCAGGGTGTTAGCAGAGACTTTCCCGGGACAGTGAAACCCTATGTCAGAGACACTGAGAAGAAGCCCCAATGTTCCCTCCAGGCACTTTCAGTGTGGGTGCCTTCTCCACGTGGTTCCTGGTTTCCCTGCAGCGCTGAAGAGAATGTTAGCAAAGAGGTAACCGGCACAGCGAAAACAGTACTCAAAGACAGGGAGAGCAAGCTCTCTCTTGGCACTTTGGATGTGGGACATACAGCGAGATGTTTGCTGCTTTTGCGTTTGGCTGTTGGGAGATTTACAGCACAAAGATATCTAGTTGATTTGAAGCAGTTCCGAGAAAGTCTAAACATAATCGCCACTTCTCCCTCCTGGCACTTTCCATGTGGGAGATATAGCAGGATGTATATTGGTTTTGAGGACAACTCAATGGACAGTGTAGGGAGAAAAGTTCCTGGCTCCTTGAATGCCGTTCCTGGAGACACTGCGATCAATGTGGGAGATATGTCAAGATGTGTGTTGGTTTTGAGGACGGCTCTCTGGAGAGTCTTAGCAAAGAGGTCACAGGGATAATCAGAGCAATTCTCAGAGACACTGAGAACAAGATGGACAGTTCCCTCCTGGCACTTTCCCTGTAGGAGATACCGCAAGACGTTTCTGTAGATTGGGCACAGCGCTCTGCAGGGTGTTAGCAGAGACTTTCCCGGGACAGTGAAACCCTATGTCAGAGACACTGAGAAGAAGCCCCAATGTTCCCTCCAGGCACTTTCAGTGTGGGTGCCTTCTCCACGTGGTTCCTGGTTTCCCTGCAGCGCTGAAGAGAATGTTAGCAAAGAGGTAACCGGCACAGCGAAAACAGTACTCAAAGACAGGGAGAGCAAGCTCTCTCTTGGCACTTTGGATGTGGGACATACAGCGAGATGTTTGCTGCTTTTGCGTTTGGCTGTTGGGAGATTTACAGCACAAAGATATCTAGTTGATTTGAAGCAGTTCCGAGAAAGTCTAAACATAATCGCCACTTCTCCCTCCTGGCACTTTCCATGTGGGAGATATAGCAGGATGTATATTGGTTTTGAGGACAACTCAATGGACAGTGTAGGGAGAAAAGTTCCTGGCTCCTTGAATGCCGTTCCTGGAGACACTGCGATCAATGAGGGAGATATGTCAAGATGTGTGTTGGTTTTGAGGACGGCTCTCTGGAGAGTCTTAGCAAAGAGGTCACAGGGATAATCAGAGCAATTCTCAGAGACACTGAGAACAAGATGGACAGTTCCCTCCTGGCACTTTCCCTGTAGGAGATACCGCAAGACGTTTCTGTAGATTGGGCACAGCGCTCTGCAGGGTGTTAGCAGAGACTTTCCCGGGACAGTGAAACCCTATGTCAGAGACACTGAGAAGAAGCCCCAATGTTCCCTCCAGGCACTTTCAGTGTGGGTGCCTTCTCCACGTGGTTCCTGGTTTCCCTGCAGCGCTGAAGAGAATGTTAGCAAAGAGGTAACCGGGACAGTGAAAACAGTACTCAAAGACAGGGAGAGCAAGCTCTCTCTTGGCACTTTGGATGTGGGACATACAGCGAGATGTTTGCTGCTTTTGCGTTTGGCTGTTGGGAGATTTACAGCACAAAGATATCTAGTTGATTTGAAGCAGTTCCGAGAAAGTCTAAACATAATCGCCACTTCTCCCTCCTGGCACTTTCCATGTGGGAGATATAGCAGGATGTATATTGGTTTTGAGGACAACTCAATGGACAGTGTAGGGAGAAAAGTTCCTGGCTCCTTGAATGCCGTTCCTGGAGACACTGCGATCAATGTGGGAGATATGTCAAGATGTGTGTTTGTTTTGAGGACGGCTCTCTGGAGAGTCTTAGCAAAGAGGTCACAGGGATAATCAGAGCAATTCTCAGAGACACTGAGAACAAGCTCGACAATTCCCTCCTGGCACTTTCCCTGTAGGAGATACCGCAAGACGTTTCTGTAGATTGGGCACAGCGCTCTGCAGGGTGTTAGCAGAGACTTTCCCGGGACAGTGAAACCCTATGTCAGAGACACTGAGAAGAAGCCCCAATGTTCCCTCCAGGCACTTTCAGTGTGGGTGCCTTCTCCACGTGGTTCCTGGTTTCCCTGCAGCGCTGAAGAGAATGTTAGCAAAGAGGTAACCGGCACAGCGAAAACAGTACTCAAAGACAGGGAGAGCAAGCTCTCTCTTGGCACTTTGGATGTGGGACATACAGCGAGATGTTTGCTGCTTTTGCGTTTGGCGGTTGGGAGATTTACAGCACAAAGATATCTAGTTGATTTGAAGCAGTTCCGAGAAAGTCTAAACATAATCGCCACTTCTCCCTCCTGGCACTTTCCATGTGGGAGATATAGCAGGATGTATATTGGTTTTGAGGACAACTCAATGGACAGTGTAGGGAGAAAAGTTCCTGGCTCCTTGAATGCCGTTCCTGGAGACACTGCGATCAATGTGGGAGATATGTCAAGATGTGTGTTGGTTTTGAGGACGGCTCTCTGGAGAGTCTTAGCAAAGAGGTCACAGGCATAATCAGAGCAATTCTCAGAGACACTGAGAACAAGATGGACAGTTCCCTCCTGGCACTTTCCCTGTAGGAGATACCGCAAGACGTTTCTGTAGATTGGGCACAGCGCTCTGCAGGGTGTTAGCAGAGACTTTCCCGGGACAGTGAAACCCTATGTCAGAGACACTGAGAAGAAGCCCCAATGTTCCCTCCAGGCACTTTCAGTGTGGGTGCCTTCTCCACGTGGTTCCTGGTTTCCCTGCAGCGCTGAAGAGAATGTTAGCAAAGAGGTAACCGGCACAGCGAAAACAGTACTCAAAGACAGGGAGAGCAAGCTCTCTCTTGGCACTTTGGATGTGGGACATACAGCGAGATGTTTGCTGCTTTTGCGTTTGGCTGTTGGGAGATTTACAGCACAAAGATATCTAGTTGATTTGAAGCAGTTCCGAGAAAGTCTAAACATAATCGCCACTTCTCCCTCCTGGCACTTTCCATGTGGGAGATATAGCAGGATGTATATTGGTTTTGAGGACAACTCAATGGACAGTGTAGGGAGAAAAGTTCCTGGCTCCTTGAATGCCGTTCCTGGAGACACTGCGATCAATGAGGGAGATATGTCAAGATGTGTGTTGGTTTTGAGGACGGCTCTCTGGAGAGTCTTAGCAAAGAGGTCACAGGGATAATCAGAGCAATTCTCAGAGACACTGAGAACAAGATGGACAGTTCCCTCCTGGCACTTTCCCTGTAGGAGATACCGCAAGACGTTTCTGTAGATTGGGCACAGCGCTCTGCAGGGTGTTAGCAGAGACTTTCCCGGGACAGTGAAACCCTATGTCAGAGACACTGAGAAGAAGCCCCAATGTTCCCTCCAGGCACTTTCAGTGTGGGTGCCTTCTCCACGTGGTTCCTGGTTTCCCTGCAGCGCTGAAGAGAATGTTAGCAAAGAGGTAACCGGGACAGTGAAAACAGTACTCAAAGACAGGGAGAGCAAGCTCTCTCTTGGCACTTTGGATGTGGGACATACAGCGAGATGTTTGCTGCTTTTGCGTTTGGCTGTTGGGCGATTTACAGCACAAAGATATCTAGTTGATTTGAAGCAGTTCCGAGAAAGTCTAAACATAATCGCCACTTCTCCCTCCTGGCACTTTCCATGTGGGAGATATAGCAGGATGTATATTGGTTTTGAGGACAACTCAATGGACAGTGTAGGGAGAAAAGTTCCTGGCTCCTTGAATGCCGTTCCTGGAGACACTGCGATCAATGAGGGAGATATGTCAAGATGTGTGTTGGTTTTGAGGACGGCTCTCTGGAGAGTCTTAGCAAAGAGGTCACAGGGATAATCAGAGCAATTCTCAGAGACACTGAGAACAAGATGGACAGTTCCCTCCTGGCACTTTCCCTGTAGGAGATACCGCAAGACGTTTCTGTAGATTGGGCACAGCGCTCTGCAGGGTGTTAGCAGAGACTTTCCCGGGACAGTGAAACCCTATGTCAGAGACACTGAGAAGAAGCCCCAATGTTCCCTCCAGGCACTTTCAGTGTGGGTGCCTTCTCCACGTGGTTCCTGGTTTCCCTGCAGCGCTGAAGAGAATGTTAGCAAAGAGGTAACCGGCACAGCGAAAACAGTACTCAAAGACAGGGAGAGCAAGCTCTCTCTTGGCACTTTGGATGTGGGACATACAGCGAGATGTTTGCTGCTTTTGCGTTTGGCTGTTGGGAGATTTACAGCACAAAGATATCTAGTTGATTTGAAGCAGTTCCGAGAAAGTCTAAACATAATCGCCACTTCTCCCTCCTGGCACTTTCCATGTGGGAGATATAGCAGGATGTATATTGGTTTTGAGGACAACTCAATGGACAGTGTAGGGAGAAAAGTTCCTGGCTCCTTGAATGCCGTTCCTGGAGACACTGCGATCAATGTGGGAGATATGTCAAGATGTGTGTTTGTTTTGAGGACGGCTCTCTGGAGAGTCTTAGCAAAGAGGTCACAGGGATAATCAGAGCAATTCTCAGAGACACTGAGAACAAGATGGACAGTTCCCTCCTGGCACTTTCCCTGTAGGAGATACCGCAAGACGTTTCTGTAGATTGGGCACAGCGCTCTGCAGGGTGTTAGCAGAGACTTTCCCGGGACAGTGAAACCCTATGTCAGAGACACTGAGAAGAAGCCCCAATGTTCCCTCCAGGCACTTTCAGTGTGGGTGCCTTCTCCACGTGGTTCCTGGTTTCCCTGCAGCGCTGAAGAGAATGTTAGCAAAGAGGTAACCGGCACAGCGAAAACAGTACTCAAAGACAGGGAGAGCAAGCTCTCTCTTGGCACTTTGGATGTGGGACATACAGCGAGATGTTTGCTGCTTTTGCGTTTGGCTGTTGGGAGATTTACAGCACAAAGATATCTAGTTGATTTGAAGCAGTTCCGAGAAAGTCTAAACATAATCGCCACTTCTCCCTCCTGGCACTTTCCATGTGGGAGATATAGCAGGATGTATATTGGTTTTGAGGACAACTCAATGGACAGTGTAGGGAGAAAAGTTCCTGGCTCCTTGAATGCCGTTCCTGGAGACACTGCGATCAATGAGGGAGATATGTCAAGATGTGTGTTGGTTTTGAGGACGGCTCTCTGGAGAGTCTTAGCAAAGAGGTCACAGGGATAATCAGAGCAATTCTCAGAGACACTGAGAACAAGATGGACAGTTCCCTCCTGGCACTTTCCCTGTAGGAGATACCGCAAGACGTTTCTGTAGATTGGGCACAGCGCTCTGCAGGGTGTTAGCAGAGACTTTCCCGGGACAGTGAAACCCTATGTCAGAGACACTGAGAAGAAGCCCCAATGTTCCCTCCAGGCACTTTCAGTGTGGGTGCCTTCTCCACGTGGTTCCTGGTTTCCCTGCAGCGCTGAAGAGAATGTTAGCAAAGAGGTAACCGGCACAGCGAAAACAGTACTCAAAGACAGGGAGAGCAAGCTCTCTCTTGGCACTTTGGATGTGGGACATACAGCGAGATGTTTGCTGCTTTTGCATTTGGCTGTTGGGAGATTTACAGCACAAAGTTATCTAGTTGATTTGAAGCAGTTCCGAGAAAGTCTAAACATAATCGCCACTTCTCCCTCCTGGCACTTTCCATGTGGGAGATATAGCAGGATGTATATTGGTTTTGAGGACAACTCAATGGACAGTGTAGGGAGAAAAGTTCCTGGCTCCTTGAATGCCGTTCCTGGAGACACTGCGATCAATGAGGGAGATATGTCAAGATGTGTGTTGGTTTTGAGGACGGCTCTCTGGAGAGTCTTAGCAAAGAGGTCACAGGGATAATCAGAGCAATTCTCAGAGACACTGAGAACAAGATGGACAGTTCCCTCCTGGCACTTTCCCTGTAGGAGATACCGCAAGACGTTTCTGTAGATTGGGCACAGCGCTCTGCAGGGTGTTAGCAGAGACTTTCCCGGGACAGTGAAACCCTATGTCAGAGACACTGAGAAGAAGCCCCAATGTTCCCTCCAGGCACTTTCAGTGTGGGTGCCTTCTCCACGTGGTTCCTGGTTTCCCTGCAGCGCTGAAGAGAATGTTAGCAAAGAGGTAACCGGCACAGCGAAAACAGTACTCAAAGACAGGGAGAGCAAGCTCTCTCTTGGCACTTTGGATGTGGGACATACAGCGAGATGTTTGCTGCTTTTGCGTTTGGCTGTTGGGAGATTTACAGCACAAAGATATCTAGTTGATTTGAAGCAGTTCCGAGAAAGTCTAAACATAATCGCCACTTCTCCCTCCTGGCACTTTCCATGTGGGAGATATAGCAGGATGTATATTGGTTTTGAGGACAACTCAATGGAGAGTGTAGGGAGAAAAGTTCCTGGCTCCTTGAATGCCGTTCCTGGAGACACTGCGATCAATGAGGGAGATATGTCAAGATGTGTGTTTGTTTTGAGGACGGCTCTCTGGAGAGTCTTAGCAAAGAGGTCACAGGGATAATCAGAGCAATTCTCAGAGACACTGAGAACAAGCTCGACAATTCCCTCCTGGCACTTTCCCTGTAGGAGATACCGCAAGACGTTTCTGTAGATTGGGCACAGCGCTCTGCAGGGTGTTAGCAGAGACTTTCCCGGGACAGTGAAACCCTATGTCAGAGACACTGAGAAGAAGCCCCAATGTTCCCTCCAGGCACTTTCAGTGTGGGTGCCTTCTCCACGTGGTTCCTGGTTTCCCTGCAGCGCTGAAGAGAATGTTAGCAAAGAGGTAACCGGCACAGCGAAAACAGTACTCAAAGAGAGGGAGAGCAAGCTCTCTCTTGGCACTTTGGATGTGGGACATACAGCGAGATGTTTGCTGCTTTTGCGTTTGGCTGTTGGGAGATTTACAGCACAAAGATATCTAGTTGATTTGAAGCAGTTCCGAGAAAGTCTAAACATAATCGCCACTTCTCCCTCCTGGCACTTTCCATGTGGGAGATATAGCAGGATGTATATTGGTTTTGAGGACAACTCAATGGACAGTGTAGGGAGAAAAGTTCCTGGCTCCTTGAATGCCGTTCCTGGAGACACTGCGATCAATGTGGGAGATATGTCAAGATGTGTGTTTGTTTTGAGGACGGCTCTCTGGAGAGTCTTAGCAAAGAGGTCACAGGGATAATCAGAGCAATTCTCAGAGACACTGAGAACAAGATGGACAGTTCCCTCCTGGCACTTTCCCTGTAGGAGATACCGCAAGACGTTTCTGTAGATTGGGCACAGCGCTCTGCAGGGTGTTAGCAGAGACTTTCCCGGGACAGTGAAACCCTATGTCAGAGACACTGAGAAGAAGCCCCAATGTTCCCTCCAGGCACTTTCAGTGTGGGTGCCTTCTCCACGTGGTTCCTGGTTTCCCTGCAGCGCTGAAGAGAATGTTAGCAAAGAGGTAACCGGCACAGCGAAAACAGTACTCAAAGACAGGGAGAGCAAGCTCTCTCTTGGCACTTTGGATGTGGGACATACAGCGAGATGTTTGCTGCTTTTGCGTTTGGCTGTTGGGAGATTTACAGCACAAAGATATCTAGTTGATTTGAAGCAGTTCCGAGAAAGTCTAAACATAATCGCCACTTCTCCCTCCTGGCACTTTCCATGTGGGAGATATAGCAGGATGTATATTGGTTTTGAGGACAACTCAATGGACAGTGTAGGGAGAAAAGTTCCTGGCTCCTTGAATGCCGTTCCTGGAGACACTGCGATCAATGAGGGAGATATGTCAAGATGTGTGTTGGTTTTGAGGACGGCTCTCTGGAGAGTCTTAGCAAAGAGGTCACAGGGATAATCAGAGCAATTCTCAGAGACACTGAGAACAAGATGGACAGTTCCCTCCTGGCACTTTCCCTGTAGGAGATACCGCAAGACGTTTCTGTAGATTGGGCACAGCGCTCTGCAGGGTGTTAGCAGAGACTTTCCCGGGACAGTGAAACCCTATGTCAGAGACACTGAGAAGAAGCCCCAATGTTCCCTCCAGGCACTTTCAGTGTGGGTGCCTTCTCCACGTGGTTCCTGGTTTCCCTGCAGCGCTGAAGAGAATGTTAGCAAAGAGGTAACCGGCACAGCGAAAACAGTACTCAAAGACAGGGAGAGCAAGCTCTCTCTTGGCACTTTGGATGTGGGACATACAGCGAGATGTTTGCTGCTTTTGCGTTTGGCTGTTGGGAGATTTACAGCACAAAGATATCTAGTTGATTTGAAGCAGTTCCGAGAAAGTCTAAACATAATCGCCACTTCTCCCTCCTGGCACTTTCCATGTGGGAGATATAGCAGGATGTATATTGGTTTTGAGGACAACTCAATGGACAGTGTAGGGAGAAAAGTTCCTGGCTCCTTGAATGCCGTTCCTGGAGACACTGCGATCAATGAGGGAGATATGTCAAGATGTGTGTTGGTTTTGAGGACGGCTCTCTGGAGAGTCTTAGCAAAGAGGTCACAGGGATAATCAGAGCAATTCTCAGAGACACTGAGAACAAGCTCGACAATTCCCTCCTGGCACTTTCCCTGTAGGAGATACCGCAAGACGTTTCTGTAGATTGGGCACAGCGCTCTGCAGGGTGTTAGCAGAGACTTTCCCGGGACAGTGAAACCCTATGTCAGAGACACTGAGAAGAAGCCCCAATGTTCCCTCCAGGCACTTTCAGTGTGGGTGCCTTCTCCACGTGGTTCCTGGTTTCCCTGCAGCGCTGAAGAGAATGTTAGCAAAGAGGTAACCGGCACAGCGAAAACAGTACTCAAAGACAGGGAGAGCAAGCTCTCTCTTGGCACTTTGGATGTGGGACATACAGCGAGATGTTTGCTGCTTTTGCGTTTGGCTGTTGGGAGATTTACAGCACAAAGATATCTAGTTGATTTGAAGCAGTTCCGAGAAAGTCTAAACATAATCGCCACTTCTCCCTCCTGGCACTTTCCATGTGGGAGATATAGCAGGATGTATATTGGTTTTGAGGACAACTCAATGGACAGTGTAGGGAGAAAAGTTCCTGGCTCCTTGAATGCCGTTCCTGGAGACACTGCGATCAATGAGGGAGATATGTCAAGATGTGTGTTGGTTTTGAGGACGGCTCTCTGGAGAGTCTTAGCAAAGAGGTCACAGGGATAATCAGAGCAATTCTCAGAGACACTGAGAACAAGATGGACAGTTCCCTCCTGGCACTTTCCCTGTAGGAGATACCGCAAGACGTTTCTGTAGATTGGGCACAGCGCTCTGCAGGGTGTTAGCAGAGACTTTCCCGGGACAGTGAAACCCTATGTCAGAGACACTGAGAAGAAGCCCCAATGTTCCCTCCAGGCACTTTCAGTGTGGGTGCCTTCTCCACGTGGTTCCTGGTTTCCCTGCAGCGCTGAAGAGAATGTTAGCAAAGAGGTAACCGGCACAGCGAAAACAGTACTCAAAGACAGGGAGAGCAAGCTCTCTCTTGGCACTTTGGATGTGGGACATACAGCGAGATGTTTGCTGCTTTTGCGTTTGGCTGTTGGGAGATTTACAGCACAAAGATATCTAGTTGATTTGAAGCAGTTCCGAGAAAGTCTAAACATAATCGCCACTTCTCCCTCCTGGCACTTTCCATGTGGGAGATATAGCAGGATGTATATTGGTTTTGAGGACAACTCAATGGACAGTGTAGGGAGAAAAGTTCCTGGCTCCTTGAATGCCGTTCCTGGAGACACTGCGATCAATGAGGGAGATATGTCAAGATGTGTGTTGGTTTTGAGGACGGCTCTCTGGAGAGTCTTAGCAAAGAGGTCACAGGGATAATCAGAGCAATTCTCAGAGACACTGAGAACAAGCTCGACAATTCCCTCCTGGCACTTTCCCTGTAGGAGATACCGCAAGACGTTTCTGTAGATTGGGCACAGCGCTCTGCAGGGTGTTAGCAGAGACTTTCCCGGGACAGTGAAACCCTATGTCAGAGACACTGAGAAGAAGCCCCAATGTTCCCTCCAGGCACTTTCAGTGTGGGTGCCTTCTCCACGTGGTTCCTGGTTTCCCTGCAGCGCTGAAGAGAATGTTAGCAAAGAGGTAACCGGGACAGTGAAAACAGTACTCAAAGACAGGGAGAGCAAGCTCTCTCTTGGCACTTTGGATGTGGGACATACAGCGAGATGTTTGCTGCTTTTGCGTTTGGCTGTTGGGAGATTTACAGCACAAAGATATCTAGTTGATTTGAAGCAGTTCCGAGAAAGTCTAAACATAATCGCCACTTCTCCCTCCTGGCACTTTCCATGTGGGAGATATAGCAGGATGTATATTGGTTTTGAGGACAACTCAATGGACAGTGTAGGGAGAAAAGTTCCTGGCTCCTTGAATGCCGTTCCTGGAGACACTGCGATCAATGTGGGAGATATGTCAAGATGTGTGTTGGTTTTGAGGACGGCTCTCTGGAGAGTCTTAGCAAAGAGGTCACAGGGATAATCAGAGCAATTCTCAGAGACACTGAGAACAAGATGGACAGTTCCCTCCTGGCACTTTCCCTGTAGGAGATACCGCAAGACGTTTCTGTAGATTGGGCACAGCGCTCTGCAGGGTGTTAGCAGAGACTTTCCCGGGACAGTGAAACCCTATGTCAGAGACACTGAGAAGAAGCCCCAATGTTCCCTCCAGGCACTTTCAGTGTGGGTGCCTTCTCCACGTGGTTCCTGGTTTCCCTGCAGCGCTGAAGAGAATGTTAGCAAAGAGGTAACCGGCACAGCGAAAACAGTACTCAAAGACAGGGAGAGCAAGCTCTCTCTTGGCACTTTGGATGTGGGACATACAGCGAGATGTTTGCTGCTTTTGCGTTTGGCTGTTGGGAGATTTACAGCACAAAGATATCTAGTTGATTTGAAGCAGTTCCGAGAAAGTCTAAACATAATCGCCACTTCTCCCTCCTGGCACTTTCCATGTGGGAGATATAGCAGGATGTATATTGGTTTTGAGGACAACTCAATGGACAGTGTAGGGAGAAAAGTTCCTGGCTCCTTGAATGCCGTTCCTGGAGACACTGCGATCAATGAGGGAGATATGTCAAGATGTGTGTTGGTTTTGAGGACGGCTCTCTGGAGAGTCTTAGCAAAGAGGTCACAGGGATAATCAGAGCAATTCTCAGAGACACTGAGAACAAGCTCGACAACTCCCTCCTGGCACTTTCCCTGTAGGAGATACCGCAAGACGTTTCTGTAGATTGGGCACAGCGCTCTGCAGGGTGTTAGCAGAGACTTTCCCGGGACAGTGAAACCCTATGTCAGAGACACTGAGAAGAAGCCCCAATGTTCCCTCCAGGCACTTTCAGTGTGGGTGCCTTCTCCACGTGGTTCCTGGTTTCCCTGCAGCGCTGAAGAGAATGTTAGCAAAGAGGTAACCGGCACAGCGAAAACAGTACTCAAAGACAGGGAGAGCAAGCTCTCTCTTGGCACTTTGGATGTGGGACATACAGCGAGATGTTTGCTGCTTTTGCGTTTGGCTGTTGGGAGATTTACAGCACAAAGTTATCTAGTTGATTTGAAGCAGTTCCGAGAAAGTCTAAACATAATCGCCACTTCTCCCTCCTGGCACTTTCCATGTGGGAGATATAGCAGGATGTATATTGGTTTTGAGGACAACTCAATGGACAGTGTAGGGAGAAAAGTTCCTGGCTCCTTGAATGCCGTTCCTGGAGACACTGCGATCAATGAGGGAGATATGTCAAGATGTGTGTTGGTTTTGAGGACGGCTCTCTGGAGAGTCTTAGCAAAGAGGTCACAGGGATAATCAGAGCAATTCTCAGAGACACTGAGAACAAGATGGACAGTTCCCTCCTGGCACTTTCCCTGTAGGAGATACCGCAAGACGTTTCTGTAGATTGGGCACAGCGCTCTGCAGGGTGTTAGCAGAGACTTTCCCGGGACAGTGAAACCCTATGTCAGAGACACTGAGAAGAAGCCCCAATGTTCCCTCCAGGCACTTTCAGTGTGGGTGCCTTCTCCACGTGGTTCCTGGTTTCCCTGCAGCGCTGAAGAGAATGTTAGCAAAGAGGTAACCGGCACAGCGAAAACAGTACTCAAAGACAGGGAGAGCAAGCTCTCTCTTGGCACTTTGGATGTGGGACATACAGCGAGATGTTTGCTGCTTTTGCGTTTGGCTGTTGGGAGATTTACAGCACAAAGATATCTAGTTGATTTGAAGCAGTTCCGAGAAAGTCTAAACATAATCGCCACTTCTCCCTCCTGGCACTTTCCATGTGGGAGATATAGCAGGATGTATATTGGTTTTGAGGACAACTCAATGGAGAGTGTAGGGAGAAAAGTTCCTGGCTCCTTGAATGCCGTTCCTGGAGACACTGCGATCAATGAGGGAGATATGTCAAGATGTGTGTTGGTTTTGAGGACGGCTCTCTGGAGAGTCTTAGCAAAGAGGTCACAGGGATAATCAGAGCAATTCTCAGAGACACTGAGAACAAGATGGACAGTTCCCTCCTGGCACTTTCCCTGTAGGAGATACCGCAAGACGTTTCTGTAGATTGGGCACAGCGCTCTGCAGGGTGTTAGCAGAGACTTTCCCGGGACAGTGAAACCCTATGTCAGAGACACTGAGAAGAAGCCCCAATGTTCCCTCCAGGCACTTTCAGTGTGGGTGCCTTCTCCACGTGGTTCCTGGTTTCCCTGCAGCGCTGAAGAGAATGTTAGCAAAGAGGTAACCGGGACAGTGAAAACAGTACTCAAAGACAGGGAGAGCAAGCTCTCTCTTGGCACTTTGGATGTGGGACATACAGCGAGATGTTTGCTGCTTTTGCGTTTGGCTGTTGGGAGATTTACAGCACAAAGATATCTAGTTGATTTGAAGCAGTTCCGAGAAAGTCTAAACATAATCGCCACTTCTCCCTCCTGGCACTTTCCATGTGGGAGATATAGCAGGATGTATATTGGTTTTGAGGACAACTCAATGGAGAGTGTAGGGAGAAAAGTTCCTGGCTCCTTGAATGCCGTTCCTGGAGACACTGCGATCAATGAGGGAGATATGTCAAGATGTGTGTTGGTTTTGAGGACGGCTCTCTGGAGAGTCTTAGCAAAGAGGTCACAGGGATAATCAGAGCAATTCTCAGAGACACTGAGAACAAGATGGACAGTTCCCTCCTGGCACTTTCCCTGTAGGAGATACCACAAGACGTTTCTGTAGATTGGGCACAGCGCTCTGCAGGGTGTTAGCAGAGACTTTCCCGGGACAGTGAAACCCTATGTCAGAGACACTGAGAAGAAGCCCCAATGTTCCCTCCAGGCACTTTCAGTGTGGGTGCCTTCTCCACGTGGTTCCTGGTTTCCCTGCAGCGCTGAAGAGAATGTTAGCAAAGAGGTAACCGGGACAGTGAAAACAGTACTCAAAGACAGGGAGAGCAAGCTCTCTCTTGGCACTTTGGATGTGGGACATACAGCGAGATGTTTGCTGCTTTTGCGTTTGGCTGTTGGGAGATTTACAGCACAAAGATATCTAGTTGATTTGAAGCAGTTCCGAGAAAGTCTAAACATAATCGCCACTTCTCCCTCCTGGCACTTTCCATGTGGGAGATATAGCAGGATGTATATTGGTTTTGAGGACAACTCAATGGACAGTGTAGGGAGAAAAGTTCCTGGCTCCTTGAATGCCGTTCCTGGAGACACTGCGATCAATGAGGGAGATATGTCAAGATGTGTGTTGGTTTTGAGGACGGCTCTCTGGAGAGTCTTAGCAAAGAGGTCACAGGGATAATCAGAGCAATTCTCAGAGACACTGAGAACAAGATGGACAGTTCCCTCCTGGCACTTTCCCTGTAGGAGATACCGCAAGACGTTTCTGTAGATTGGGCACAGCGCTCTGCAGGGTGTTAGCAGAGACTTTCCCGGGACAGTGAAACCCTATGTCAGAGACACTGAGAAGAAGCCCCAATGTTCCCTCCAGGCACTTTCAGTGTGGGTGCCTTCTCCACGTGGTTCCTGGTTTCCCTGCAGCGCTGAAGAGAATGTTAGCAAAGAGGTAACCGGCACAGCGAAAACAGTACTCAAAGACAGGGAGAGCAAGCTCTCTCTTGGCACTTTGGATGTGGGACATACAGCGAGATGTTTGCTGCTTTTGCGTTTGGCTGTTGGGAGATTTACAGCACAAAGATATCTAGTTGATTTGAAGCAGTTCCGAGAAAGTCTAAACATAATCGCCACTTCTCCCTCCTGGCACTTTCCATGTGGGAGATATAGCAGGATGTATATTGGTTTTGAGGACAACTCAATGGACAGTGTAGGGAGAAAAGTTCCTGGCTCCTTGAATGCCGTTCCTGGAGACACTGCGATCAATGTGGGAGATATGTCAAGATGTGTGTTGGTTTTGAGGACGGCTCTCTGGAGAGTCTTAGCAAAGAGGTCACAGGGATAATCAGAGCAATTCTCAGAGACACTGAGAACAAGATGGACAGTTCCCTCCTGGCACTTTCCCTGTAGGAGATACCGCAAGACGTTTCTGTAGATTGGGCACAGCGCTCTGCAGGGTGTTAGCAGAGACTTTCCCGGGACAGTGAAACCCTATGTCAGAGACACTGAGAAGAAGCCCCAATGTTCCCTCCAGGCACTTTCAGTGTGGGTGCCTTCTCCACGTGGTTCCTGGTTTCCCTGCAGCGCTGAAGAGAATGTTAGCAAAGAGGTAACCGGCACAGCGAAAACAGTACTCAAAGAGAGGGAGAGCAAGCTCTCTCTTGGCACTTTGGATGTGGGACATACAGCGAGATGTTTGCTGCTTTTGCGTTTGGCTGTTGGGAGATTTACAGCACAAAGATATCTAGTTGATTTGAAGCAGTTCCGAGAAAGTCTAAACATAATCGCCACTTCTCCCTCCTGGCACTTTCCATGTGGGAGATATAGCAGGATGTATATTGGTTTTGAGGACAACTCAATGGACAGTGTAGGGAGAAAAGTTCCTGGCTCCTTGAATGCCGTTCCTGGAGACACTGCGATCAATGTGGGAGATATGTCAAGATGTGTGTTTGTTTTGAGGACGGCTCTCTGGAGAGTCTTAGCAAAGAGGTCACAGGGATAATCAGAGCAATTCTCAGAGACACTGAGAACAAGATGGACAGTTCCCTCCTGGCACTTTCCCTGTAGGAGATACCGCAAGACGTTTCTGTAGATTGGGCACAGCGCTCTGCAGGGTGTTAGCAGAGACTTTCCCGGGACAGTGAAACCCTATGTCAGAGACACTGAGAAGAAGCCCCAATGTTCCCTCCAGGCACTTTCAGTGTGGGTGCCTTCTCCACGTGGTTCCTGGTTTCCCTGCAGCGCTGAAGAGAATGTTAGCAAAGAGGTAACCGGGACAGTGAAAACAGTACTCAAAGACAGGGAGAGCAAGCTCTCTCTTGGCACTTTGGATGTGGGACATACAGCGAGATGTTTGCTGCTTTTGTGTTTGGCTGTTGGGAGATTTACAGCACAAAGATATCTAGTTGATTTGAAGCAGTTCCGAGAAAGTCTAAACATAATCGCCACTTCTCCCTCCTGGCACTTTCCATGTGGGAGATATAGCAGGATGTATATTGGTTTTGAGGACAACTCAATGGACAGTGTAGGGAGAAAAGTTCCTGGCTCCTTGAATGCCGTTCCTGGAGACACTGCGATCAATGAGGGAGATATGTCAAGATGTGTGTTGGTTTTGAGGACGGCTCTCTGGAGAGTCTTAGCAAAGAGGTCACAGGGATAATCAGAGCAATTCTCAGAGACACTGAGAACAAGATGGACAGTTCCCTCCTGGCACTTTCCCTGTAGGAGATACCGCAAGACGTTTCTGTAGATTGGGCACAGCGCTCTGCAGGGTGTTAGCAGAGACTTTCCCGGGACAGTGAAACCCTATGTCAGAGACACTGAGAAGAAGCCCCAATGTTCCCTCCAGGCACTTTCAGTGTGGGTGCCTTCTCCACGTGGTTCCTGGTTTCCCTGCAGCGCTGAAGAGAATGTTAGCAAAGAGGTAACCGGCACAGCGAAAACAGTACTCAAAGAGAGGGAGAGCAAGCTCTCTCTTGGCACTTTGGATGTGGGACATACAGCGAGATGTTTGCTGCTTTTGCGTTTGGCTGTTGGGAGATTTACAGCACAAAGATATCTAGTTGATTTGAAGCAGTTCCGAGAAAGTCTAAACATAATCGCCACTTCTCCCTCCTGGCACTTTCCATGTGGGAGATATAGCAGGATGTATATTGGTTTTGAGGACAACTCAATGGACAGTGTAGGGAGAAAAGTTCCTGGCTCCTTGAATGCCGTTCCTGGAGACACTGCGATCAATGAGGGAGATATGTCAAGATGTGTGTTGGTTTTGAGGACGGCTCTCTGGAGAGTCTTAGCAAAGAGGTCACAGGGATAATCAGAGCAATTCTCAGAGACACTGAGAACAAGATGGACAGTTCCCTCCTGGCACTTTCCCTGTAGGAGATACCGCAAGACGTTTCTGTAGATTGGGCACAGCGCTCTGCAGGGTGTTAGCAGAGACTTTCCCGGGACAGTGAAACCCTATGTCAGAGACACTGAGAAGAAGCCCCAATGTTCCCTCCAGGCACTTTCAGTGTGGGTGCCTTCTCCACGTGGTTCCTGGTTTCCCTGCAGCGCTGAAGAGAATGTTAGCAAAGAGGTAACCGGCACAGCGAAAACAGTACTCAAAGAGAGGGAGAGCAAGCTCTCTCTTGGCACTTTGGATGTGGGACATACAGCGAGATGTTTGCTGCTTTTGCGTTTGGCTGTTGGGAGATTTACAGCACAAAGATATCTAGTTGATTTGAAGCAGTTCCGAGAAAGTCTAAACATAATCGCCACTTCTCCCTCCTGGCACTTTCCATGTGGGAGATATAGCAGGATGTATATTGGTTTTGAGGACAACTCAATGGACAGTGTAGGGAGAAAAGTTCCTGGCTCCTTGAATGCCGTTCCTGGAGACACTGCGATCAATGTGGGAGATATGTCAAGATGTGTGTTGGTTTTGAGGACGGCTCTCTGGAGAGTCTTAGCAAAGAGGTCACAGGGATAATCAGAGCAATTCTCAGAGACACTGAGAACAAGATGGACAGTTCCCTCCTGGCACTTTCCCTGTAGGAGATACCGCAAGACGTTTCTGTAGATTGGGCACAGCGCTCTGCAGGGTGTTAGCAGAGACTTTCCCGGGACAGTGAAACCCTATGTCAGAGACACTGAGAAGAAGCCCCAATGTTCCCTCCAGGCACTTTCAGTGTGGGTGCCTTCTCCACGTGGTTCCTGGTTTCCCTGCAGCGCTGAAGAGAATGTTAGCAAAGAGGTAACCGGGACAGTGAAAACAGTACTCAAAGACAGGGAGAGCAAGCTCTCTCTTGGCACTTTGGATGTGGGACATACAGCGAGATGTTTGCTGCTTTTGCGTTTGGCTGTTGGGAGATTTACAGCACAAAGATATCTAGTTGATTTGAAGCAGTTCCGAGAAAGTCTAAACATAATCGCCACTTCTCCCTCCTGGCACTTTCCATGTGGGAGATATAGCAGGATGTATATTGGTTTTGAGGACAACTCAATGGACAGTGTAGGGAGAAAAGTTCCTGGCTCCTTGAATGCCGTTCCTGGAGACACTGCGATCAATGAGGGAGATATGTCAAGATGTGTGTTGGTTTTGAGGACGGCTCTCTGGAGAGTCTTAGCAAAGAGGTCACAGGGATAATCAGAGCAATTCTCAGAGACACTGAGAACAAGATGGACAGTTCCCTCCTGGCACTTTCCCTGTAGGAGATACCGCAAGACGTTTCTGTAGATTGGGCACAGCGCTCTGCAGGGTGTTAGCAGAGACTTTCCCGGGACAGTGAAACCCTATGTCAGAGACACTGAGAAGAAGCCCCAATGTTCCCTCCAGGCACTTTCAGTGTGGGTGCCTTCTCCACGTGGTTCCTGGTTTCCCTGCAGCGCTGAAGAGAATGTTAGCAAGGAGGTAACCGGCACAGCGAAAACAGTACTCAAAGAGAGGGAGAGCAAGCTCTCTCTTGGCACTTTGGATGTGGGACATACAGCGAGATGTTTGCTGCTTTTGCGTTTGGCTGTTGGGAGATTTACAGCACAAAGATATCTAGTTGATTTGAAGCAGTTCCGAGAAAGTCTAAACATAATCGCCACTTCTCCCTCCTGGCACTTTCCATGTGGGAGATATAGCAGGATGTATATTGGTTTTGAGGACAACTCAATGGACAGTGTAGGGAGAAAAGTTCCTGGCTCCTTGAATGCCGTTCCTGGAGACACTGCGATCAATGAGGGAGATATGTCAAGATGTGTGTTGGTTTTGAGGACGGCTCTCTGGAGAGTCTTAGCAAAGAGGTCACAGGGATAATCAGAGCAATTCTCAGAGACACTGAGAACAAGATGGACAGTTCCCTCCTGGCACTTTCCCTGTAGGAGATACCGCAAGACGTTTCTGTAGATTGGGCACAGCGCTCTGCAGGGTGTTAGCAGAGACTTTCCCGGGACAGTGAAACCCTATGTCAGAGACACTGAGAAGAAGCCCCAATGTTCCCTCCAGGCACTTTCAGTGTGGGTGCCTTCTCCACGTGGTTCCTGGTTTCCCTGCAGCGCTGAAGAGAATGTTAGCAAAGAGGTAACCGGCACAGCGAAAACAGTACTCAAAGAGAGGGAGAGCAAGCTCTCTCTTGGCACTTTGGATGTGGGACATACAGCGAGATGTTTGCTGCTTTTGCGTTTGGCTGTTGGGAGATTTACAGCACAAAGATATCTAGTTGATTTGAAGCAGTTCCGAGAAAGTCTAAACATAATCGCCACTTCTCCCTCCTGGCACTTTCCATGTGGGAGATATAGCAGGATGTATATTGGTTTTGAGGACAACTCAATGGACAGTGTAGGGAGAAAAGTTCCTGGCTCCTTGAATGCCGTTCCTGGAGACACTGCGATCAATGTGGGAGATATGTCAAGATGTGTGTTGGTTTTGAGGACGGCTCTCTGGAGAGTCTTAGCAAAGAGGTCACAGGGATAATCAGAGCAATTCTCAGAGACACTGAGAACAAGCTCGACAATTCCCTCCTGGCACTTTCCCTGTAGGAGATACCGCAAGACGTTTCTGTAGATTGGGCACAGCGCTCTGCAGGGTGTTAGCAGAGACTTTCCCGGGACAGTGAAACCCTATGTCAGAGACACTGAGAAGAAGCCCCAATGTTCCCTCCAGGCACTTTCAGTGTGGGTGCCTTCTCCACGTGGTTCCTGGTTTCCCTGCAGCGCTGAAGAGAATGTTAGCAAAGAGGTAACCGGGACAGTGAAAACAGTACTCAAAGACAGGGAGAGCAAGCTCTCTCTTGGCACTTTGGATGTGGGACATACAGCGAGATGTTTGCTGCTTTTGCGTTTGGCTGTTGGGAGATTTACAGCACAAAGATATCTAGTTGATTTGAAGCAGTTCCGAGAAAGTCTAAACATAATCGCCACTTCTCCCTCCTGGCACTTTCCATGTGGGAGATATAGCAGGATGTATATTGGTTTTGAGGACAACTCAATGGACAGTGTAGGGAGAAAAGTTCCTGGCTCCTTGAATGCCGTTCCTGGAGACACTGCGATCAATGAGGGAGATATGTCAAGATGTGTGTTGGTTTTGAGGACGGCTCTCTGGAGAGTCTTAGCAAAGAGGTCACAGGGATAATCAGAGCAATTCTCAGAGACACTGAGAACAAGATGGACAGTTCCCTCCTGGCACTTTCCCTGTAGGAGATACCGCAAGACGTTTCTGTAGATTGGGCACAGCGCTCTGCAGGGTGTTAGCAGAGACTTTCCCGGGACAGTGAAACCCTATGTCAGAGACACTGAGAAGAAGCCCCAATGTTCCCTCCAGGCACTTTCAGTGTGGGTGCCTTCTCCACGTGGTTCCTGGTTTCCCTGCAGCGCTGAAGAGAATGTTAGCAAGGAGGTAACCGGCACAGCGAAAACAGTACTCAAAGACAGGGAGAGCAAGCTCTCTCTTGGCACTTTGGATGTGGGACATACAGCGAGATGTTTGCTGCTTTTGCGTTTGGCTGTTGGGAGATTTACAGCACAAAGATATCTAGTTGATTTGAAGCAGTTCCGAGAAAGTCTAAACATAATCGCCACTTCTCCCTCCTGGCACTTTCCATGTGGGAGATATAGCAGGATGTATATTGGTTTTGAGGACAACTCAATGGACAGTGTAGGGAGAAAAGTTCCTGGCTCCTTGAATGCCGTTCCTGGAGACACTGCGATCAATGAGGGAGATATGTCAAGATGTGTGTTGGTTTTGAGGACGGCTCTCTGGAGAGTCTTAGCAAAGAGGTCACAGGGATAATCAGAGCAATTCTCAGAGACACTGAGAACAAGATGGACAGTTCCCTCCTGGCACTTTCCCTGTAGGAGATACCGCAAGACGTTTCTGTAGATTGGGCACAGCGCTCTGCAGGGTGTTAGCAGAGACTTTCCCGGGACAGTGAAACCCTATGTCAGAGACACTGAGAAGAAGCCCCAATGTTCCCTCCAGGCACTTTCAGTGTGGGTGCCTTCTCCACGTGGTTCCTGGTTTCCCTGCAGCGCTGAAGAGAATGTTAGCAAAGAGGTAACCGGCACAGCGAAAACAGTACTCAAAGAGAGGGAGAGCAAGCTCTCTCTTGGCACTTTGGATGTGGGACATACAGCGAGATGTTTGCTGCTTTTGCGTTTGGCTGTTGGGAGATTTACAGCACAAAGATATCTAGTTGATTTGAAGCAGTTCCGAGAAAGTCTAAACATAATCGCCACTTCTCCCTCCTGGCACTTTCCATGTGGGAGATATAGCAGGATGTATATTGGTTTTGAGGACAACTCAATGGACAGTGTAGGGAGAAAAGTTCCTGGCTCCTTGAATGCCGTTCCTGGAGACACTGCGATCAATGTGGGAGATATGTCAAGATGTGTGTTGGTTTTGAGGACGGCTCTCTGGAGAGTCTTAGCAAAGAGGTCACAGGGATAATCAGAGCAATTCTCAGAGACACTGAGAACAAGCTCGACAATTCCCTCCTGGCACTTTCCCTGTAGGAGATACCGCAAGACGTTTCTGTAGATTGGGCACAGCGCTCTGCAGGGTGTTAGCAGAGACTTTCCCGGGACAGTGAAACCCTATGTCAGAGACACTGAGAAGAAGCCCCAGAGTTCCCTCCAGGCACTTTCAGTGTGGGTGCCTTCTCCACGTGGTTCCTGGTTTCCCTGCAGCGCTGAAGAGAATGTTAGCAAAGAGGTAACCGGCACAGCGAAAACAGTACTCAAAGAGAGGGAGAGCAAGCTCTCTCTTGGCACTTTGGATGTGGGACATACAGCGAGATGTTTGCTGCTTTTGCGTTTGGCTGTTGGGAGATTTACAGCACAAAGATATCTAGTTGATTTGAAGCAGTTCCGAGAAAGTCTAAACATAATCGCCACTTCTCCCTCCTGGCACTTTCCATGTGGGAGATATAGCAGGATGTATATTGGTTTTGAGGACAACTCAATGGACAGTGTAGGGAGAAAAGTTCCTGGCTCCTTGAATGCCGTTCCTGGAGACACTGCGATCAATGTGGGAGATATGTCAAGATGTGTGTTGGTTTTGAGGACGGCTCTCTGGAGAGTCTTAGCAAAGAGGTCACAGGGATAATCAGAGCAATTCTCAGAGACACTGAGAACAAGATGGACAGTTCCCTCCTGGCACTTTCCCTGTAGGAGATACCGCAAGACGTTTCTGTAGATTGGGCACAGCGCTCTGCAGGGTGTTAGCAGAGACTTTCCCGGGACAGTGAAACCCTATGTCAGAGACACTGAGAAGAAGCCCCAATGTTCCCTCCAGGCACTTTCAGTGTGGGTGCCTTCTCCACGTGGTTCCTGGTTTCCCTGCAGCGCTGAAGAGAATGTTAGCAAAGAGGTAACCGGCACAGCGAAAACAGTACTCAAAGAGAGGGAGAGCAAGCTCTCTCTTGGCACTTTGGATGTGGGACATACAGCGAGATGTTTGCTGCTTTTGCGTTTGGCTGTTGGGAGATTTACAGCACAAAGATATCTAGTTGATTTGAAGCAGTTCCGAGAAAGTCTAAACATAATCGCCACTTCTCCCTCCTGGCACTTTCCATGTGGGAGATATAGCAGGATGTATATTGGTTTTGAGGACAACTCAATGGACAGTGTAGGGAGAAAAGTTCCTGGCTCCTTGAATGCCGTTCCTGGAGACACTGCGATCAATGTGGGAGATATGTCAAGATGTGTGTTGGTTTTGAGGACGGCTCTCTGGAGAGTCTTAGCAAAGAGGTCACAGGGATAATCAGAGCAATTCTCAGAGACACTGAGAACAAGCTCGACAATTCCCTCCTGGCACTTTCCCTGTAGGAGATACCGCAAGACGTTTCTGTAGATTGGGCACAGCGCTCTGCAGGGTGTTAGCAGAGACTTTCCCGGGACAGTGAAACCCTATGTCAGAGACACTGAGAAGAAGCCCCAGAGTTCCCTCCAGGCACTTTCAGTGTGGGTGCCTTCTCCACGTGGTTCCTGGTTTCCCTGCAGCGCTGAAGAGAATGTTAGCAAAGAGGTAACCGGCACAGCGAAAACAGTACTCAAAGACAGGGAGAGCAAGCTCTCTCTTGGCACTTTGGATGTGGGACATACAGCGAGATGTTTGCTGCTTTTGCGTTTGGCTGTTGGGAGATTTACAGCACAAAGATATCTAGTTGATTTGAAGCAGTTCCGAGAAAGTCTAAACATAATCGCCACTTCTCCCTCCTGGCACTTTCCATGTGGGAGATATAGCAGGATGTATATTGGTTTTGAGGACAACTCAATGGACAGTGTAGGGAGAAAAGTTCCTGGCTCCTTGAATGCCGTTCCTGGAGACACTGCGATCAATGTGGGAGATATGTCAAGATGTGTGTTGGTTTTGAGGACGGCTCTCTGGAGAGTCTTAGCAAAGAGGTCACAGGGATAATCAGAGCAATTCTCAGAGACACTGAGAACAAGCTCGACAATTCCCTCCTGGCACTTTCCCTGTAGGAGATACCGCAAGACGTTTCTGTAGATTGGGCACAGCGCTCTGCAGGGTGTTAGCAGAGACTTTCCCGGGACAGTGAAACCCTATGTCAGAGACACTGAGAAGAAGCCCCAATGTTCCCTCCAGGCACTTTCAGTGTGGGTGCCTTCTCCACGTGGTTCCTGGTTTCCCTGCAGCGCTGAAGAGAATGTTAGCAAAGAGGTAACCGGGACAGTGAAAACAGTACTCAAAGAGAGGGAGAGCAAGCTCTCTCTTGGCACTTTGGATGTGGGACATACAGCGAGATGTTTGCTGCTTTTGCGTTTGGCTGTTGGGAGATTTACAGCACAAAGATATCTAGTTGATTTGAAGCAGTTCCGAGAAAGTCTAAACATAATCGCCACTTCTCCCTCCTGGCACTTTCCATGTGGGAGATATAGCAGGATGTATATTGGTTTTGAGGACAACTCAATGGACAGTGTAGGGAGAAAAGTTCCTGGCTCCTTGAATGCCGTTCCTGGAGACACTGCGATCAATGAGGGAGATATGTCAAGATGTGTGTTTGTTTTGAGGACGGCTCTCTGGAGAGTCTTAGCAAAGAGGTCACAGGGATAATCAGAGCAATTCTCAGAGACACTGAGAACAAGATGGACAGTTCCCTCCTGGCACTTTCCCTGTAGGAGATACCGCAAGACGTTTCTGTAGATTGGGCACAGCGCTCTGCAGGGTGTTAGCAGAGACTTTCCCGGGACAGTGAAACCCTATGTCAGAGACACTGAGAAGAAGCCCCAATGTTCCCTCCAGGCACTTTCAGTGTGGGTGCCTTCTCCACGTGGTTCCTGGTTTCCCTGCAGCGCTGAAGAGAATGTTAGCAAAGAGGTAACCGGGACAGTGAAAACAGTACTCAAAGAGAGGGAGAGCAAGCTCTCTCTTGGCACTTTGGATGTGGGACATACAGCGAGATGTTTGCTGCTTTTGCGTTTGGCTGTTGGGAGATTTACAGCACAAAGATATCTAGTTGATTTGAAGCAGTTCCGAGAAAGTCTAAACATAATCGCCACTTCTCCCTCCTGGCACTTTCCATGTGGGAGATATAGCAGGATGTATATTGGTTTTGAGGACAACTCAATGGACAGTGTAGGGAGAAAAGTTCCTGGCTCCTTGAATGCCGTTCCTGGAGACACTGCGATCAATGAGGGAGATATGTCAAGATGTGTGTTGGTTTTGAGGACGGCTCTCTGGAGAGTCTTAGCAAAGAGGTCACAGGGATAATCAGAGCAATTCTCAGAGACACTGAGAACAAGATGGACAGTTCCCTCCTGGCACTTTCCCTGTAGGAGATACCGCAAGACGTTTCTGTAGATTGGGCACAGCGCTCTGCAGGGTGTTAGCAGAGACTTTCCCGGGACAGTGAAACCCTATGTCAGAGACACTGAGAAGAAGCCCCAATGTTCCCTCCAGGCACTTTCAGTGTGGGTGCCTTCTCCACGTGGTTCCTGGTTTCCCTGCAGCGCTGAAGAGAATGTTAGCAAAGAGGTAACCGGCACAGCGAAAACAGTACTCAAAGACAGGGAGAGCAAGCTCTCTCTTGGCACTTTGGATGTGGGACATACAGCGAGATGTTTGCTGCTTTTGCGTTTGGCTGTTGGGAGATTTACAGCACAAAGATATCTAGTTGATTTGAAGCAGTTCCGAGAAAGTCTAAACATAATCGCCACTTCTCCCTCCTGGCACTTTCCATGTGGGAGATATAGCAGGATGTATATTGGTTTTGAGGACAACTCAATGGACAGTGTAGGGAGAAAAGTTCCTGGCTCCTTGAATGCCGTTCCTGGAGACACTGCGATCAATGTGGGAGATATGTCAAGATGTGTGTTGGTTTTGAGGACGGCTCTCTGGAGAGTCTTAGCAAAGAGGTCACAGGGATAATCAGAGCAATTCTCAGAGACACTGAGAACAAGATGGACAGTTCCCTCCTGGCACTTTCCCTGTAGGAGATACCGCAAGACGTTTCTGTAGATTGGGCACAGCGCTCTGCAGGGTGTTAGCAGAGACTTTCCCGGGACAGTGAAACCCTATGTCAGAGACACTGAGAAGAAGCCCCAATGTTCCCTCCAGGCACTTTCAGTGTGGGTGCCTTCTCCACGTGGTTCCTGGTTTCCCTGCAGCGCTGAAGAGAATGTTAGCAAAGAGGTAACCGGCACAGCGAAAACAGTACTCAAAGACAGGGAGAGCAAGCTCTCTCTTGGCACTTTGGATGTGGGACATACAGCGAGATGTTTGCTGCTTTTGCGTTTGGCTGTTGGGAGATTTACAGCACAAAGATATCTAGTTGATTTGAAGCAGTTCCGAGAAAGTCTAAACATAATCGCCACTTCTCCCTCCTGGCACTTTCCATGTGGGAGATATAGCAGGATGTATATTGGTTTTGAGGACAACTCAATGGACAGTGTAGGGAGAAAAGTTCCTGGCTCCTTGAATGCCGTTCCTGGAGACACTGCGATCAATGAGGGAGATATGTCAAGATGTGTGTTGGTTTTGAGGACGGCTCTCTGGAGAGTCTTAGCAAAGAGGTCACAGGGATAATCAGAGCAATTCTCAGAGACACTGAGAACAAGATGGACAGTTCCCTCCTGGCACTTTCCCTGTAGGAGATACCGCAAGACGTTTCTGTAGATTGGGCACAGCGCTCTGCAGGGTGTTAGCAGAGACTTTCCCGGGACAGTGAAACCCTATGTCAGAGACACTGAGAAGAAGCCCCAATGTTCCCTCCAGGCACTTTCAGTGTGGGTGCCTTCTCCACGTGGTTCCTGGTTTCCCTGCAGCGCTGAAGAGAATGTTAGCAAAGAGGTAACCGGCACAGCGAAAACAGTACTCAAAGACAGGGAGAGCAAGCTCTCTCTTGGCACTTTGGATGTGGGACATACAGCGAGATGTTTGCTGCTTTTGCGTTTGGCTGTTGGGAGATTTACAGCACAAAGATATCTAGTTGATTTGAAGCAGTTCCGAGAAAGTCTAAACATAATCGCCACTTCTCCCTCCTGGCACTTTCCATGTGGGAGATATAGCAGGATGTATATTGGTTTTGAGGACAACTCAATGGACAGTGTAGGGAGAAAAGTTCCTGGCTCCTTGAATGCCGTTCCTGGAGACACTGCGATCAATGTGGGAGATATGTCAAGATGTGTGTTGGTTTTGAGGACGGCTCTCTGGAGAGTCTTAGCAAAGAGGTCACAGGGATAATCAGAGCAATTCTCAGAGACACTGAGAACAAGATGGACAGTTCCCTCCTGGCACTTTCCCTGTAGGAGATACCGCAAGACGTTTCTGTAGATTGGGCACAGCGCTCTGCAGGGTGTTAGCAGAGACTTTCCCGGGACAGTGAAACCCTATGTCAGAGACACTGAGAAGAAGCCCCAATGTTCCCTCCAGGCACTTTCAGTGTGGGTGCCTTCTCCACGTGGTTCCTGGTTTCCCTGCAGCGCTGAAGAGAATGTTAGCAAAGAGGTAACCGGGACAGTGAAAACAGTACTCAAAGACAGGGAGAGCAAGCTCTCTCTTGGCACTTTGGATGTGGGACATACAGCGAGATGTTTGCTGCTTTTGCGTTTGGCTGTTGGGAGATTTACAGCACAAAGATATCTAGTTGATTTGAAGCAGTTCCGAGAAAGTCTAAACATAATCGCCACTTCTCCCTCCTGGCACTTTCCATGTGGGAGATATAGCAGGATGTATATTGGTTTTGAGGACAACTCAATGGACAGTGTAGGGAGAAAAGTTCCTGGCTCCTTGAATGCCGTTCCTGGAGACACTGCGATCAATGAGGGAGATATGTCAAGATGTGTGTTGGTTTTGAGGACGGCTCTCTGGAGAGTCTTAGCAAAGAGGTCACAGGGATAATCAGAGCAATTCTCAGAGACACTGAGAACAAGATGGACAGTTCCCTCCTGGCACTTTCCCTGTAGGAGATACCGCAAGACGTTTCTGTAGATTGGGCACAGCGCTCTGCAGGGTGTTAGCAGAGACTTTCCCGGGACAGTGAAACCCTATGTCAGAGACACTGAGAAGAAGCCCCAATGTTCCCTCCAGGCACTTTCAGTGTGGGTGCCTTCTCCACGTGGTTCCTGGTTTCCCTGCAGCGCTGAAGAGAATGTTAGCAAAGAGGTAACCGGCACAGCGAAAACAGTACTCAAAGACAGGGAGAGCAAGCTCTCTCTTGGCACTTTGGATGTGGGACATACAGCGAGATGTTTGCTGCTTTTGCGTTTGGCTGTTGGGAGATTTACAGCACAAAGATATCTAGTTGATTTGAAGCAGTTCCGAGAAAGTCTAAACATAATCGCCACTTCTCCCTCCTGGCACTTTCCATGTGGGAGATATAGCAGGATGTATATTGGTTTTGAGGACAACTCAATGGACAGTGTAGGGAGAAAAGTTCCTGGCTCCTTGAATGCCGTTCCTGGAGACACTGCGATCAATGTGGGAGATATGTCAAGATGTGTGTTGGTTTTGAGGACGGCTCTCTGGAGAGTCTTAGCAAAGAGGTCACAGGGATAATCAGAGCAATTCTCAGAGACACTGAGAACAAGATGGACAGTTCCCTCCTGGCACTTTCCCTGTAGGAGATACCGCAAGACGTTTCTGTAGATTGGGCACAGCGCTCTGCAGGGTGTTAGCAGAGACTTTCCCGGGACAGTGAAACCCTATGTCAGAGACACTGAGAAGAAGCCCCAATGTTCCCTCCAGGCACTTTCAGTGTGGGTGCCTTCTCCACGTGGTTCCTGGTTTCCCTGCAGCGCTGAAGAGAATGTTAGCAAAGAGGTAACCGGCACAGCGAAAACAGTACTCAAAGAGAGGGAGAGCAAGCTCTCTCTTGGCACTTTGGATGTGGGACATACAGCGAGATGTTTGCTGCTTTTGCGTTTGGCTGTTGGGAGATTTACAGCACAAAGATATCTAGTTGATTTGAAGCAGTTCCGAGAAAGTCTAAACATAATCGCCACTTCTCCCTCCTGGCACTTTCCATGTGGGAGATATAGCAGGATGTATATTGGTTTTGAGGACAACTCAATGGACAGTGTAGGGAGAAAAGTTCCTGGCTCCTTGAATGCCGTTCCTGGAGACACTGCGATCAATGTGGGAGATATGTCAAGATGTGTGTTGGTTTTGAGGACGGCTCTCTGGAGAGTCTTAGCAAAGAGGTCACAGGGATAATCAGAGCAATTCTCAGAGACACTGAGAACAAGATGGACAGTTCCCTCCTGGCACTTTCCCTGTAGGAGATACCGCAAGACGTTTCTGTAGATTGGGCACAGCGCTCTGCAGGGTGTTAGCAGAGACTTTCCCGGGACAGTGAAACCCTATGTCAGAGACACTGAGAAGAAGCCCCAATGTTCCCTCCAGGCACTTTCAGTGTGGGTGCCTTCTCCACGTGGTTCCTGGTTTCCCTGCAGCGCTGAAGAGAATGTTAGCAAAGAGGTAACCGGGACAGTGAAAACAGTACTCAAAGACAGGGAGAGCAAGCTCTCTCTTGGCACTTTGGATGTGGGACATACAGCGAGATGTTTGCTGCTTTTGCGTTTGGCTGTTGGGAGATTTACAGCACAAAGATATCTAGTTGATTTGAAGCAGTTCCGAGAAAGTCTAAACATAATCGCCACTTCTCCCTCCTGGCACTTTCCATGTGGGAGATATAGCAGGATGTATATTGGTTTTGAGGACAACTCAATGGACAGTGTAGGGAGAAAAGTTCCTGGCTCCTTGAATGCCGTTCCTGGAGACACTGCGATCAATGTGGGAGATATGTCAAGATGTGTGTTGGTTTTGAGGACGGCTCTCTGGAGAGTCTTAGCAAAGAGGTCACAGGGATAATCAGAGCAATTCTCAGAGACACTGAGAACAAGATGGACAGTTCCCTCCTGGCACTTTCCCTGTAGGAGATACCGCAAGACGTTTCTGTAGATTGGGCACAGCGCTCTGCAGGGTGTTAGCAGAGACTTTCCCGGGACAGTGAAACCCTATGTCAGAGACACTGAGAAGAAGCCCCAATGTTCCCTCCAGGCACTTTCAGTGTGGGTGCCTTCTCCACGTGGTTCCTGGTTTCCCTGCAGCGCTGAAGAGAATGTTAGCAAAGAGGTAACCGGGACAGTGAAAACAGTACTCAAAGACAGGGAGAGCAAGCTCTCTCTTGGCACTTTGGATGTGGGACATACAGCGAGATGTTTGCTGCTTTTGCGTTTGGCTGTTGGGAGATTTACAGCACAAAGATATCTAGTTGATTTGAAGCAGTTCCGAGAAAGTCTAAACATAATCGCCACTTCTCCCTCCTGGCACTTTCCATGTGGGAGATATAGCAGGATGTATATTGGTTTTGAGGACAACTCAATGGACAGTGTAGGGAGAAAAGTTCCTGGCTCCTTGAATGCCGTTCCTGGAGACACTGCGATCAATGAGGGAGATATGTCAAGATGTGTGTTGGTTTTGAGGACGGCTCTCTGGAGAGTCTTAGCAAAGAGGTCACAGGGATAATCAGAGCAATCCTCAGAGACACTGAGAACAAGATGGACAGTTCCCTCCTGGCACTTTCCCTGTAGGAGATACCGCAAGACGTTTCTGTAGATTGGGCACAGCGCTCTGCAGGGTGTTAGCAGAGACTTTCCCGGGACAGTGAAACCCTATGTCAGAGACACTGAGAAGAAGCCCCAATGTTCCCTCCAGGCACTTTCAGTGTGGGTGCCTTCTCCACGTGGTTCCTGGTTTCCCTGCAGCGCTGAAGAGAATGTTAGCAAAGAGGTAACCGGCACAGCGAAAACAGTACTCAAAGACAGGGAGAGCAAGCTCTCTCTTGGCACTTTGGATGTGGGACATACAGCGAGATGTTTGCTGCTTTTGCGTTTGGCTGTTGGGAGATTTACAGCACAAAGATATCTAGTTGATTTGAAGCAGTTCCGAGAAAGTCTAAACATAATCGCCACTTCTCCCTCCTGGCACTTTCCATGTGGGAGATATAGCAGGATGTATATTGGTTTTGAGGACAACTCAATGGACAGTGTAGGGAGAAAAGTTCCTGGCTCCTTGAATGCCGTTCCTGGAGACACTGCGATCAATGAGGGAGATATGTCAAGATGTGTGTTGGTTTTGAGGACGGCTCTCTGGAGAGTCTTAGCAAAGAGGTCACAGGGATAATCAGAGCAATTCTCAGAGACACTGAGAACAAGATGGACAGTTCCCTCCTGGCACTTTCCCTGTAGGAGATACCGCAAGACGTTTCTGTAGATTGGGCACAGCGCTCTGCAGGGTGTTAGCAGAGACTTTCCCGGGACAGTGAAACCCTATGTCAGAGACACTGAGAAGAAGCCCCAATGTTCCCTCCAGGCACTTTCAGTGTGGGTGCCTTCTCCACGTGGTTCCTGGTTTCCCTGCAGCGCTGAAGAGAATGTTAGCAAAGAGGTAACCGGCACAGCGAAAACAGTACTCAAAGAGAGGGAGAGCAAGCTCTCTCTTGGCACTTTGGATGTGGGACATACAGCGAGATGTTTGCTGCTTTTGCGTTTGGCTGTTGGGAGATTTACAGCACAAAGATATCTAGTTGATTTGAAGCAGTTCCGAGAAAGTCTAAACATAATCGCCACTTCTCCCTCCTGGCACTTTCCATGTGGGAGATATAGCAGGATGTATATTGGTTTTGAGGACAACTCAATGGACAGTGTAGGGAGAAAAGTTCCTGGCTCCTTGAATGCCGTTCCTGGAGACACTGCGATCAATGTGGGAGATATGTCAAGATGTGTGTTGGTTTTGAGGACGGCTCTCTGGAGAGTCTTAGCAAAGAGGTCACAGGGATAATCAGAGCAATTCTCAGAGACACTGAGAACAAGCTCGACAATTCCCTCCTGGCACTTTCCCTGTAGGAGATACCGCAAGACGTTTCTGTAGATTGGGCACAGCGCTCTGCAGGGTGTTAGCAGAGACTTTCCCGGGACAGTGAAACCCTATGTCAGAGACACTGAGAAGAAGCCCCAGTGTTCCCTCCAGGCACTTTCAGTGTGGGTGCCTTCTCCACGTGGTTCCTGGTTTCCCTGCAGCGCTGAAGAGAATGTTAGCAAAGAGGTAACCGGCACAGCGAAAACAGTACTCAAAGACAGGGAGAGCAAGCTCTCTCTTGGCACTTTGGATGTGGGACATACAGCGAGATGTTTGCTGCTTTTGCGTTTGGCTGTTGGGAGATTTACAGCACAAAGATATCTAGTTGATTTGAAGCAGTTCCGAGAAAGTCTAAACATAATCGCCACTTCTCCCTCCTGGCACTTTCCATGTGGGAGATATAGCAGGATGTATATTGGTTTTGAGGACAACTCAATGGACAGTGTAGGGAGAAAAGTTCCTGGCTCCTTGAATGCCGTTCCTGGAGACACTGCGATCAATGTGGGAGATATGTCAAGATGTGTGTTGGTTTTGAGGACGGCTCTCTGGAGAGTCTTAGCAAAGAGGTCACAGGGATAATCAGAGCAATTCTCAGAGACACTGAGAACAAGCTCGACAATTCCCTCCTGGCACTTTCCCTGTAGGAGATACCGCAAGACGTTTCTGTAGATTGGGCACAGCGCTCTGCAGGGTGTTAGCAGAGACTTTCCCGGGACAGTGAAACCCTATGTCAGAGACACTGAGAAGAAGCCCCAATGTTCCCTCCAGGCACTTTCAGTGTGGGTGCCTTCTCCACGTGGTTCCTGGTTTCCCTGCAGCGCTGAAGAGAATGTTAGCAAAGAGGTAACCGGGACAGTGAAAACAGTACTCAAAGAGAGGGAGAGCAAGCTCTCTCTTGGCACTTTGGATGTGGGACATACAGCGAGATGTTTGCTGCTTTTGCGTTTGGCTGTTGGGAGATTTACAGCACAAAGATATCTAGTTGATTTGAAGCAGTTCCGAGAAAGTCTAAACATAATCGCCACTTCTCCCTCCTGGCACTTTCCATGTGGGAGATATAGCAGGATGTATATTGGTTTTGAGGACAACTCAATGGACAGTGTAGGGAGAAAAGTTCCTGGCTCCTTGAATGCCGTTCCTGGAGACACTGCGATCAATGAGGGAGATATGTCAAGATGTGTGTTGGTTTTGAGGACGGCTCTCTGGAGAGTCTTAGCAAAGAGGTCACAGGGATAATCAGAGCAATTCTCAGAGACACTGAGAACAAGATGGACAGTTCCCTCCTGGCACTTTCCCTGTAGGAGATACCGCAAGACGTTTCTGTAGATTGGGCACAGCGCTCTGCAGGGTGTTAGCAGAGACTTTCCCGGGACAGTGAAACCCTATGTCAGAGACACTGAGAAGAAGCCCCAATGTTCCCTCCAGGCACTTTCAGTGTGGGTGCCTTCTCCACGTGGTTCCTGGTTTCCCTGCAGCGCTGAAGAGAATGTTAGCAAAGAGGTAACCGGGACAGTGAAAACAGTACTCAAAGACAGGGAGAGCAAGCTCTCTCTTGGCACTTTGGATGTGGGACATACAGCGAGATGTTTGCTGCTTTTGCGTTTGGCTGTTGGGAGATTTACAGCACAAAGATATCTAGTTGATTTGAAGCAGTTCCGAGAAAGTCTAAACATAATCGCCACTTCTCCCTCCTGGCACTTTCCATGTGGGAGATATAGCAGGATGTATATTGGTTTTGAGGACAACTCAATGGACAGTGTAGGGAGAAAAGTTCCTGGCTCCTTGAATGCCGTTCCTGGAGACACTGCGATCAATGAGGGAGATATGTCAAGATGTGTGTTGGTTTTGAGGACGGCTCTCTGGAGAGTCTTAGCAAAGAGGTCACAGGGATAATCAGAGCAATTCTCAGAGACACTGAGAACAAGATGGACAGTTCCCTCCTGGCACTTTCCCTGTAGGAGATACCGCAAGACGTTTCTGTAGATTGGGCACAGCGCTCTGCAGGGTGTTAGCAGAGACTTTCCCGGGACAGTGAAACCCTATGTCAGAGACACTGAGAAGAAGCCCCAATGTTCCCTCCAGGCACTTTCAGTGTGGGTGCCTTCTCCACGTGGTTCCTGGTTTCCCTGCAGCGCTGAAGAGAATGTTAGCAAAGAGGTAACCGGCACAGCGAAAACAGTACTCAAAGACAGGGAGAGCAAGCTCTCTCTTGGCACTTTGGATGTGGGACATACAGCGAGATGTTTGCTGCTTTTGCGTTTGGCTGTTGGGAGATTTACAGCACAAAGATATCTAGTTGATTTGAAGCAGTTCCGAGAAAGTCTAAACATAATCGCCACTTCTCCCTCCTGGCACTTTCCATGTGGGAGATATAGCAGGATGTATATTGGTTTTGAGGACAACTCAATGGACAGTGTAGGGAGAAAAGTTCCTGGCTCCTTGAATGCCGTTCCTGGAGACACTGCGATCAATGTGGGAGATATGTCAAGATGTGTGTTGGTTTTGAGGACGGCTCTCTGGAGAGTCTTAGCAAAGAGGTCACAGGGATAATCAGAGCAATTCTCAGAGACACTGAGAACAAGATGGACAGTTCCCTCCTGGCACTTTCCCTGTAGGAGATACCGCAAGACGTTTCTGTAGATTGGGCACAGCGCTCTGCAGGGTGTTAGCAGAGACTTTCCCGGGACAGTGAAACCCTATGTCAGAGACACTGAGAAGAAGCCCCAATGTTCCCTCCAGGCACTTTCAGTGTGGGTGCCTTCTCCACGTGGTTCCTGGTTTCCCTGCAGCGCTGAAGAGAATGTTAGCAAAGAGGTAACCGGCACAGCGAAAACAGTACTCAAAGAGAGGGAGAGCAAGCTCTCTCTTGGCACTTTGGATGTGGGACATACAGCGAGATGTTTGCTGCTTTTGCGTTTGGCTGTTGGGAGATTTACAGCACAAAGATATCTAGTTGATTTGAAGCAGTTCCGAGAAAGTCTAAACATAATCGCCACTTCTCTCCCTCCTGGCACTTTCCATGTGGGAGATATAGCAGGATGTATATTGGTTTTGAGGACAACTCAATGGACAGTGTAGGGAGAAAAGTTCCTGGCTCCTTGAATGCCGTTCCTGGAGACACTGCGATCAATGAGGGAGATATGTCAAGATGTGTGTTGGTTTTGAGGACGGCTCTCTGGAGAGTCTTAGCAAAGAGGTCACAGGGATAATCAGAGCAATTCTCAGAGACACTGAGAACAAGATGGACAGTTCCCTCCTGGCACTTTCCCTGTAGGAGATACCGCAAGACGTTTCTGTAGATTGGGCACAGCGCTCTGCAGGGTGTTAGCAGAGACTTTCCCGGGACAGTGAAACCCTATGTCAGAGACACTGAGAAGAAGCCCCAATGTTCCCTCCAGGCACTTTCAGTGTGGGTGCCTTCTCCACGTGGTTCCTGGTTTCCCTGCAGCGCTGAAGAGAATGTTAGCAAAGAGGTAACCGGCACAGCGAAAACAGTACTCAAAGAGAGGGAGAGCAAGCTCTCTCTTGGCACTTTGGATGTGGGACATACAGCGAGATGTTTGCTGCTTTTGCGTTTGGCTGTTGGGAGATTTACAGCACAAAGATATCTAGTTGATTTGAAGCAGTTCCGAGAAAGTCTAAACATAATCGCCACTTCTCCCTCCTGGCACTTTCCATGTGGGAGATATAGCAGGATGTATATTGGTTTTGAGGACAACTCAATGGACAGTGTAGGGAGAAAAGTTCCTGGCTCCTTGAATGCCGTTCCTGGAGACACTGCGATCAATGTGGGAGATATGTCAAGATGTGTGTTGGTTTTGAGGACGGCTCTCTGGAGAGTCTTAGCAAAGAGGTCACAGGGATAATCAGAGCAATTCTCAGAGACACTGAGAACAAGATGGACAGTTCCCTCCTGGCACTTTCCCTGTAGGAGATACCGCAAGACGTTTCTGTAGATTGGGCACAGCGCTCTGCAGGGTGTTAGCAGAGACTTTCCCGGGACAGTGAAACCCTATGTCAGAGACACTGAGAAGAAGCCCCAATGTTCCCTCCAGGCACTTTCAGTGTGGGTGCCTTCTCCACGTGGTTCCTGGTTTCCCTGCAGCGCTGAAGAGAATGTTAGCAAAGAGGTAACCGGGACAGTGAAAACAGTACTCAAAGACAGGGAGAGCAAGCTCTCTCTTGGCACTTTGGATGTGGGACATACAGCGAGATGTTTGCTGCTTTTGCGTTTGGCTGTTGGGAGATTTACAGCACAAAGATATCTAGTTGATTTGAAGCAGTTCCGAGAAAGTCTAAACATAATCGCCACTTCTCCCTCCTGGCACTTTCCATGTGGGAGATATAGCAGGATGTATATTGGTTTTGAGGACAACTCAATGGACAGTGTAGGGAGAAAAGTTCCTGGCTCCTTGAATGCCGTTCCTGGAGACACTGCGATCAATGAGGGAGATATGTCAAGATGTGTGTTGGTTTTGAGGACGGCTCTCTGGAGAGTCTTAGCAAAGAGGTCACAGGGATAATCAGAGCAATTCTCAGAGACACTGAGAACAAGATGGACAGTTCCCTCCTGGCACTTTCCCTGTAGGAGATACCGCAAGACGTTTCTGTAGATTGGGCACAGCGCTCTGCAGGGTG